>NW_015091178.1:29606-30627 GCF_001431845.1 Calidris pugnax | reverse complement strand
GGGGGGGAAGAAATAGGAAGGGGGGTGTCCTGTGGTGGGAGGAAGAAGCCCTGGCACAAGGGAGGCAGCCCCCCCTCGGGGGGGGGACAAGCACGACCCTACAGGAGGATGGGGGAGGAAGAAGCCCTGGCACAAGGGAGGCAGCCCCCCCTCGGGGGGGGGACAAGCACGACCCTACAGGAGGATGAGGTAGCCCCATGGGGGGGACAAAGTGGCCCCGGGGGGGGCACAGCCCCACGGGGGGTGAGGTAGCCCCATGGCACAGGGGGGTGGGCCCCACTAGAGGGGTTGAGGTGGCTCCATGGAGGGTGAGGTAGCCCCACAGGGAGATGAGGTAGCCCCATGACACAGGGGGGTAGCCCCAGAGAGGGTTGAGGTAGCCCCATAGCACAGGGGGGTGCCCCCACGGGGGGGTGAGGTAGCCCTATGGGACAGGGGGGTGGCCCCCATGGAGGGACATGGCCCTATGGGGAGGGGAAAGTGACCCTGGGTGGGGGGACACGGCTCCGTGGGGATGATGAGGGGCCCCAGCCCCACTGCCCCACAGGGGCAAAGGGAGGGGGGACATGACCCCATAGAGGGGGGGTGGTGCACAGCCCCATGGGGGTGAGGTGGGTTGACATGGCAGGGGGGATCTCCCCATCCTGGGGGGGCTGCCCCACTGCAGGGTGGGTCAGAGAGACACCAAACCCCGGTGTGGGGCAGAGCTGGAGGGGGGGTTGGACACCCCTCACCTTGCTATGGGGCAGAGATGGGCATTTCACCCCCTCAAACCTTTCCATGGGGCAGAACGAGGGGTTCCCACCCCCGCTATGGGGCAGAATCCAGGGTTCCTACCCCTCTATGGGGCAGAACGAGGGGTTCCCACCCCACTATGGGTCAGAATGAGGCTCTCCCACCCCTGCTATGGGTCAGAGATGGGGGGTAAAGGGGGGGAGGTTCACCCGAACCGCACCACTCACCTTCTCCTTCATCAACGCTCCGGCTCCTTCACCCCCCTCACCCCCCCTCCCCACCAAAA
>NW_015091178.1:28681-28889 GCF_001431845.1 Calidris pugnax | reverse complement strand
CCCTCCCCCCCGCCAAAATGCTCCCCCTCTAATTTTAAGTATTTTTGGGGGGTTTCCTCACCGTCAGGTCCTGCCGGATGGATTTCATCTGCTCGCAGGCGAAGGCGTAATCCTGCTTCTCCTTCCAGTGGGACTTCACCAGGTTCAGGGATTTCCTCAGCACCTTGGGGGGAGCTCAAAATAAATAAAGGCCCCCCCCCCAACATTG
>NW_015091178.1:25512-25797 GCF_001431845.1 Calidris pugnax | reverse complement strand
GGGGGGGGGTTGGGATAACCCCGAACCCGCGGCCGGTCGGGACGAGGGGGGATGAAGAGCCGGCATCTCCCAGCGCTTCTTCTTGGGGCTCTCGGCGACGCCGTCCCGGCTTAACCTGGGGAGGGGGGAAAAGAAAAGGAAGGGTGATAGGTGACCCCCCCCCAAGGTTTTGGGGTGCTGGGGGGGGTGTTTAGGGGCTCACCCCGGGAGGGGCTCGCGGCTCCAGTCGATGGTGTAGGCCGTGCCGTCCTGCAGCCGGGCCTGGAGCACCTCCTTCAGCAGCTT
>NW_015091178.1:20976-21176 GCF_001431845.1 Calidris pugnax | reverse complement strand
CGGGGGGGAGAGTGAGGGAGTTTTGGGGGTACCTGGTCGGTGACGTTGATGTCAACGTACTCGCAGAAGGCGTAGCCCTTGGAGAGGCCAGTAGCGCTGTCCTTCACCAGGTTGAAGGCTTTCAAGGGCCCAAAGGACGTCAGCAGCTCCTTCACCTGGAGGGGGGGGTAACGGGGGGGGCGTGTTTGGCAGCTCTGGGA
>NW_015091178.1:19848-20783 GCF_001431845.1 Calidris pugnax | reverse complement strand
GGGGGTGCCCCCCACCCTCACCTGGTCATCGTTCAGGTAGTTGGGGAGGCCCCCGATGAAGAGCTTGTGAGCAGAGTCGGGCACCACTGTGGAGACAACACCTGAGGGGGGGAAATACGGCTGTGAGGGGGGGGAAACACAACAGGGGGGCTAGGGGGACCCCCCAGGACCAACGTGAAACCAAGGGGGGGGTCCCAGCACAACTGGGATCTCGGGGGGGGTAGGAAACAGGCACCACAGAGCACCTCAGAGCTGCCCCCCACCTCCAAACTACTTTAGAATGGGGAATAATGCAGCCTAAAAATAGGAGGGGCACATGGGAGCGGCCCCCCCAGCCTCCAAATCCCCTTGGGAGGGGGCACAGCTCCCCCCAAAACAAAGGGGATCCCCAGGGGTGGTGGAAGGGGGGGGTTAGATCCATTTTTTTCCTCTTGAGAAGAAGGAGAACCCACTGAAACGAGGAAAAGAGCCCTAGGGGAGGGGAGGGCAGTGCCTGTGTGCCCCACACCAAAACGGGTGGGGGGACACCCTCCCCCCGCAAAAAACTCACCCGGGACGTAGACGGAGGGGTTCTCCGACATCCCGGGCAGGGGCTGGTAGTCGTGGGGGCGCCGGATCTTCAGCGACTGCCCTTGGAAGATGATGCCGTCGAAAGCCATGGCCTGCGTGGTCTCATCCACCGAGCGGAACTGGGGGGGTCAGGGGGAGGGAAAAAATGCTTAGTGACCCCCCCCAGGCACCACAACCTCCCCTCCAGAATCCTCAACTTTTTTTTTTTACCTCCAAAAAAGCGAAATTCTTGTCCTGGTTGATCTGCACAGCCAGGACGGGGTTCCCCGGGGCCTGGGTGAGCCCCCCCAGCCGCATCTGGGCGTTGAAGAAATCCATCATGGCTTCCTAAAAACGGGGGGGGGGCACAAAAAAAAAAGGGGGGG
>NW_015091178.1:17879-18423 GCF_001431845.1 Calidris pugnax | reverse complement strand
TCGGCAGCTTCCGGCCGCGATCGGCGCTGCTCGGGCCGCGATCGGCCCTTTCCGGCAGCGATCGGCACTTTCCGGCACCGCTCGGCCTTTTCCGGCAGCGCAGGGTTCTTTCCGGCACCGCTCGGCCTTTTCCGCCGCGACTCGGCCCTCACTCCCCCCTCCCCCGCCTTATAGCCGCTCGGCTCTTTCCGGAAGAGTTCGGCTCCCTTCGGGGCTCTTTCGGCCGTGCTCTTACGCTACTTCCGGCCCCGGCTACCGGGTTTGGGGGGATAGGAAGGGGGAGATCCGCGTCCGCCACCCCCACCGGGCGCTGGAAAAGCCCCGGTGCGCCCTCGGTACCGCCTGGGCCGCCCCCTTGGCGAGCGCTTCCGCTTCCGCCCCGGGGGAGGCCGACTTCCGGTCGGTCTGCCCCGCCCCCGCCCTGCGCTCCTTCCGCCACCCGCCGGCGTGGGGCGGAAGTGGCGTCACGAAGGGGCGGGGCCGCACGGTGCAGTCTGGGGGGGCCCTTCCCCCTGACCCCCCCAATCCGTGCCCTTTGACCCCT
>NW_015091178.1:15535-16671 GCF_001431845.1 Calidris pugnax | reverse complement strand
ATGGGAGGGAGGGGGGGATACAGGGAGATGGGGATGGGGACAAGGGACACAGGGAGATGGCCGTGGAGTTGGGGGACACGGGGATGAGGGGGACACAGGGACGTGATGGGGACAGGGCCATGGGGACACGGGAGGGCCGAGCAGGGGGGATGGAGGGGACAGGGATGGTGACACACAGGGGATGGGGACAACAGGGACCGGGGGACAGGGTGGGGGGGACAGGGGCCAGCACCGGCAGGGGACAGGGCAGAGAAGAGACACTGTCACCTCCAGCCATGGCCACCCGCACGGGGGGACCTCGGGGATGTGGTCCCCTGGGGACCCCGGTATCCCCACTGTCCCTGAGGGTCCCTGCTGTCCCCAATGTCCCCAGGGGGTCCCCAATGTCCCCAGGAGCTCCTGGAGGGTCCCAGTGTCCCCAGAGGGTCCCCACTGTCCCTGGGTGTCCCCGCTGTCCCCAGTGACCCCAGTGTCCCCTGGAGGGTCCCCACTGTCCCCAATGTCCCCAGGGGGTCGCCAGTGTCCCCAGGGGGTCCTAGAAGGTCCCACTGTCCCTGGGGGTCCCCACTTTCCCCAGTGTCCCCAGGGGGTCCCGCTGTCCCAGGGGTTCCGGGAGGGACCCAGTGTCCCCAGGGGCTCCTGGAGGGTCCCTGCTGTCCCCACAGGGTACCCACTGTCCCTGGAGGGTCCCCAGTGTCCCCAGGGGGTCCTAGAGGGTCCCACTGTCCCCAGGGGGTCCCCGTTGTCCCCGGGGGGGTCTCACCCCGCTGCCTCTCGCGGGTCCGGGCTTTGCCGACGCGGCGCCGGGTGACCCCGCTTTTGGGTTTCTGCCGTCGCCGGTCCCCGGTGCCACCATCCTCGGAGGGGCCCAGGGAGGAGGTGACACTGTCATTGTCCGTCACCTCCCCGTTACGGGGGTCCCCCGTGTCCCCCCGCCGCGGCGCCGCCTTCCCGCGGCCGTGCTCCTCTGCAGGGCGGGGGACACATGCTCAGTGTTAGGGGGGGGGACACCCAGACATCCCACACCCCCAGGGACCCCCTCAATGTCCCCATGTCCCCCTGCCATGTCCCTGTGTCCCCCCATCCCCATGTCCACCCCATGTCCCCCCAAACCCCCTGACCCTGTCCCCTTATGT
>NW_015091178.1:10950-11807 GCF_001431845.1 Calidris pugnax | reverse complement strand
CCACCTCCCCACCGCCCCCACCACCACCACCACCATCATCTTCAGACCCTCCTCCCTCCTCCTCCTCCTCCTCCTCTTCCTCCCACCGCCGGGGGTCCAGCCCCCCCTCGGGGGGCCGTTACCTCCTGATCGACAACCAAGGGCTGCCCTACACGGTGTTGGTGGCGGCGGGGGGAGAAAGTGGGGGTCCAGGACCCCCCCGTCGAGCCTTCTCCTGCCCGGTGTGCGGCCGGTCCTTCGAGTACCTCTCCTACCTGCAGCGCCACAGCATCACCCACTCCGAGCACAAGCCCCACGTCTGCCGCGCCTGCGGGAAGGCCTTCAAGAGAACGTCCCACCTGGAGCGCCACAAGTACACCCACGCCGTGGGGCGCAAGCCCCACGCCTGCCCCCTCTGCCCCCGTCGCTTCCGAGACTCCGGGGAGCTGGCCCACCACCAGCGGGTCCACACCGGGGAGCGCCCCTTCCAGTGCCCCCACTGCCACATGCGCTTCGGGGAGAGGAACACCCTCCAGAGACACCTCCGGCGCAAGCATCTGCCCCGGCCGTGATGGGGACCTGGGGGGTGGTGGGTTTGGGAGGGGTGGTGGTGGATGTGGGGGCTTGTGGTGGGGCTGGGGATTGGGGGGTATTGGAAGGCTGGTGGCTCTGGGGTTGGGGGGTGTGGAGGGATGGTGGCCATGGAGGTCATCCATGGAAAGATGGAGGCCATCCATGGAGAAATGGAAGGCATCCATGGAAGGATGATGGCCACGGAGGTCATCCATGGAGGATAGATTTGGGGACATGACCACATGGTGGCCCCTCAAACTCATTGTGGAGCTCCTCGTGGAGGGATGGTGGTCCCAGGGTTGGGG
>NW_015091178.1:10132-10661 GCF_001431845.1 Calidris pugnax | reverse complement strand
CCCCGGTGCAGGAAGGACTCATCCCCAGGGGGGTCTCATCCAGGGTTTAATATGGGCTTGCTCTGTACACACCCGGCCCCCGCCCATCGCTGTGACGAGCTGTGTCCGGTCTCTGACCATGCCGGAACCCACCCCCCCCACCAGGCCAGGGGGATGGGCGCAAACGCTCTGCTATAGATATTTTATATATTTATATGTATATTTATATACATTTATAGCCCCGGGTGGGTTAAAAGAGCTCCCCCTGCCTCCCGTGCGAGAGACCCAACCCCTCCACTCCCCCAGGGTCTCCCCAACTTCATGTTGTTGTTGGTTTTTTTAATTATTATTAAAAAAAAGCTCTTTTTTGGTTTTTCCTTTTGTCTCCCAGTGTCTCATTCGGGGGGAGGGGGGCGGCAGCCAATGGCTAACACCCCCCCCAACCCATGAGCCCCTGGGTCAACCAACCCACCAACAAAGCAACCACCCCCCCACCAACCAACCAACCCGTCACCCAACCCACCCATCACCCAACCAACCCACCCCTTGA
>NW_015091178.1:5796-9931 GCF_001431845.1 Calidris pugnax | reverse complement strand
GGGGGGGGGGGGGGGGGGGTGTGTCTCCTCAAGCCCCATTCCCCCCCCCACCATGGGGGGACCCAGGTGTCCGGGTGGGAATTGGGGAAGGGGGTGGTTGTGTCCCACGGGATTCCCCCGTGTCCAAGCTGGGCCAGAGGTGCCGTCGTGCACCACCACGGGGCGTGTCGCACCATGACGGGGCATGTTGCACCATGACAAGCCGTGTCACACCATGACGGGGCGTTTTACACCATGATGGGCTGTGTTACACGATGACGAGCCGTCACACCTTGATGGGGCGTGTCACACCATAATGAGCCATGTGGCACCATGACAAGCCGTGTCACACCATGACAAGGAGTGTCACACCATGACGGGCCGTTACACCATGACAGGTCGTGTCGCACCTTGACGGGGCGTATTACACCATGATGAGGTGTGTTACACCATGACGGGCCGTGTCGCACCACGATGGGCCGTGCCAGTCCATGTTACACCATGATGAGCTGTGCCAAGCCCCGTGCCGAGCCCCGTTGCACCACGACAAGCCCCATCTTGAGCACTGTTGCACCACGATCTTCCATTTTGCACCATGCCGAGCCGTGTTGCACCACAGTGAGCCCTGTCACACCATGATCTGTTTTGCACACTAAGCCATGCCAAGCCCTGTTGCACCACGACTAGTTGTGCTGAGCCCCATCTTGAGCCCTGTTGCACGATGATGACCCTCGTTACACCATGACAAGCTCCACCTTGAGCCCCGTTACACGATGACAAGCCCCACTGCACCATGATGAGCCATTGAGCCCTGCTGCACCAGGATGAGCCCCATTGTGAGTCCCGTTGCACAATGATGAGCCCCGTTGCACGATGATGAGCCTCACCTTGAGCCCTCTTGTACGATGACGAGCCCCACGTCACCACGTGCACCATGATGGCCCCACGATGAGCCATTGAGCCCTGCTGCACCAGGATGAGCTCCATTGTGAGCCCCGTCGCCCCACGATGAGCCCCATCTTAAGCCCCATTGCACAATGACGAACCCCATTGCCCCACGACGAGTCCCATCTTGAGCCCCGTCACCCCACGACGTTCTATCCTGCCCCACACCCATCCCCACCACCTTCATCCCCGTGCATGTGTGTGTGTGTCCCCCTCCTCTTCCTCACGCCTCCTGGTGCGCAGGGGCCGGCGGGCGCTGCAGCTTGTGGCCGTGGCGGTGCTTTTTGAGGCCGTAGGTGTTGCCGAAGGCCTCCCCGCAGAGGCTGCACTTGAAGGGACGCCCGCCCTGGTGGGTCTGGAGGTGTTTGCTGAAGTACTTGGGGTCCTTGAAGAGCTTGAGGCAGGCGGAGCAGCGCAGGTCGCGGCGGGCGTCGTGGGAGCGCTGGTGGCGCAGGATGGAGGAGAGGTAGAAGAAGCTCTTGCCGCAGAGCTCGCAGCGGTAGACCTTCTCGCCCAGGTGGACCCGCCGGTGCTCCAGGAGGTTGGAACGGTAACGGAAGGTCTTGCCGCAGGTCTGGCAGCGCTGGGGTCGGGCCACCACGTGGAGACGTTGGTGCTCGGCCAGGCTGGAGGATTGGGCAAAGCGTTTGTTGCAGAGGGCACATTTGTAAGCCCGTTCCCCAGTGTGGACCACCTTGTGCTGGCGAAGGTACCAGGAGCGCAGGAAGCCCCGGCCGCAGACGGGGCAGCGGTAGGGCCTCTCCTCAGTGTGGCAGCGCTGGTGCCTCATCAAAAGAGCCGCCTCCCAGAACCTCTTGCCGCAGACGGAGCAGCCGAAGTGGCGCTTCTGGAGGTGCCGGCGGCGGTGGAGGAGGAGGTCGTAGGCGCCGGCGAAGCTCTGGCCGCAGACGCCGCAGGCCAAGGTGCGACGCACCAGGTGGACGTACTTATGGGTGACCAGCCCCAAAAAATGCTTGAAGGTCTGGCCGCAGGTGCCACAGGAGAAGCGCTCGCCGCTGGGCACCACCGGGTGCTCCTCGGGGGGCTGCAGCCCACCCTCGGTGGTAGCCGCCGGTGGGGCCGGTGGCGCGGTGCCCACCCCCGCCTCGGGCAGCAGCCTCTCGGGGGCGGTTTGGTGGACCAGCTTGTGCCACATGAGGTTCTCGATGAAGCCAAAGGCTTTGCCGCAGGCCTCGCAGCCGTAGGGCTTCTCCCCAGCGTGGGCTTCCTTGTGGTTGACGGCGCGGAAGAGGTCGGGGAAGCGCTCGCCGCACTGGCCACAGCCGTAGCTCAGCCCCTCGGGGGGGTGGCCGGCACCGGAGGGGTTGGGACCCCCAACTCCTAAACCACAGGGCAAAGGGAGGCGGTGGATCTGCTTGTGGCGGGTGAGGCTCTGGGGGTAACCGAAGGCTTTGCCGCAGAGGTCGCACTTGTAGGGCCGCTCGCGGGTGTGCACCACGTGGTGCTTGCGGAGGTGGAAGGACTCGCGGAAGCGCTTGCCGCAGACAGCGCACTGGTGGGGCTTCTCCCCCGTGTGGATCCGCTCGTGGCGCTTCAGCGTCTCCCGACGCCCGAAGGCTCTCCCGCAGATCCCGCACCCGAAGCTTTTCCCCGACGCCGTCGACGCCGGTGGCAGGGACAGGAAGGCGCCTCCGCTGCCGTCCCCCGCCTTCCCTTCCCCTTCCACCGTCGCCACGAAGGGGCCGCCAGGGAAGACCGGCAAGACCCCCTTGGGGTAGGTAGCCACGGCAGCGGCAGTGGTGGCCACCTTGGGGCCAGCGGCATGGACCTGCCGGTGCCGCAGGAGGCTCTGTGGGGCAGCGTAGGCTTTGCCGCAGACCTCACACTTGTAGTGGGGGCGCTGGCCACTGTGGGCTGCCTGGTGCCGCAGGAGATAAGCCGGATCCCGGAATTCTTTGCCGCAGACGGCGCAAGGGACGGGCAGGAGCCCCGAGTGGGTCTTGACGTGGCGGGTGAGGCTTTCACGGCGGTTAAAGCTCTTGGCGCACACCGAGCAGCTGAAGGGTTTCTCCCCCGTGTGGATGATCTGGTGCTGGTGGAGGTGGCTGGGCTTCTTGAAGACCTTCCAGCAAAGAGAGCAAGTGAAGGGACCGTCTGGGCCACCGGAAACGCTGGGCGCCGGGGTGGCAGTGCCCGCTGCCAATGTCACCCCGCTGGGGGCCGGGAGAACCCCGCTGGGTGCCAGGATGACGCCACCAGGGGCCGGGATGACGCCGCTCAAGGCCACGTTGACCCCATTGGGCGCTGGGTTGACTCCGTTGGGCGCCGGGATGATGCCGCTCAAGGCCGTGTTGACCCCATTGGGTGACGGGTTGACTCCGCCAGGTGCCACGTTCACCCCATTGGGCACCACATTGACCCCGCTCGCCAAGGGGTTGACTCCGTTGGGTGCGGCGTTGACCCTGTTGGGTGTTGGGTTGACCCCATTGGGTGCCGCGTTGACCCCATTGGGTGTTGGGTTGACCCCATTGGGTGTCGCGTTGACGCCAGTGGCTGCCAAGTTGACCCCGGTGGCCAATGGGTCCACTCCGTTGGGCACTGGCAAGACCCCAGTGGCCCCGTTGGGTGCCGGCACCACACTGGAGGTGGTGGTCACTGCTGGGGGGTTGCCACCGGCCCCGCCGCCCTCTTCCTTGTGGCACCGGCGGTGGCGGATGAGGCTGGAGACGTGGTTGTAGGTGCGGCCACAGGTGCCACACTCGTAGGGCCGCTCGCCGCTGTGGACCAGCATGTGCTGCACCAGGTGGGACGACTGCTTGAAGGACTTCTGGCAGACGCCACAGGGGAAGCGCCGCTCCATGAAATATTTTAGCCGGCGGAAATAACTCTTCTCTTCCTTGGACACCCCCTCGGGGGGGCCTGGGGGGGCCGCTGGGGTCCCCACCGCCCCCGTCCCTGTGGCCACTGCCACTGTCCCCCCCCGTTTCAGCCCCCCGAAGAGGTGCTGGTGGCTGGAGAGGTCCACGATGCCCCACTGGGGCGCATTGAAAGGGCCGGCGGCCTCAAAGATGGGCTGTGGAGGTGGGGGGACGGCCGGGGTGGGAAAAGGGGGGGCCCCCGCTTGCACCCCCACGCCGCCCTCCGCCTTTTTCGGCTGGGAGGAGGAGGAGGAGGAAGAGGAGGAGGAAGAGGAGGAGGAGGAAGAGGAGGCAGTGGCGGTGCCTTCGGCCTTGAAGTCCTTGTGCTTGGT
>NW_015091178.1:0-1271 GCF_001431845.1 Calidris pugnax | reverse complement strand
GTGTCGTCTTTCCCCCCCCAGGACGAGAAGTACTGGAGCCGGCGCAGCAAGAACAACGCGGCGGCCAAGCGCTCGCGGGACGCGCGGCGGCTGAAGGAGAACCAGATCTCGGTGCGGGCGGCTTTCCTGGAGCGGGAGAACGCGGCCCTCAGGCAGGAGGTGGCGGCCGCTCGGAGGGAGCTGGCCCGATTCCGCGCCCTGCTGGCCCGCTACGAGGCCCGCCATGGGGCTCTCTAGGGACCCCCCCTGCCGCAGGGACCCCCGCTATGGGGCAGGGACCCCCGCCACGGGGTGCTCTAGGGATCCCCTGCCACACCGACCCCCGCCATGGGGCAGGGACCCCCACTATGGGGCAGGGAACCCCGCCACAGGGTGCTCTAGGGACCCCCCTACCACAGGGCCCCCTGCTGTGGGGCAGGGACCCCCACCATGGGGTGCTCTAGGGAACCCCTGCCACAGGGACCCCCGCCACGGGGTGCTCTAGGGATCCCCTGCCACACCGACCCCCGCCATGGGGCAGGGACCCCCACTATGGGGCAGTCTAGGGACCTCCTGGCATAGAGACCTCTGCCATGGGGCAATCTAGGGACCCCTCTGCCACACAGACCCCTGCCATGGGGCAGGGACCCTCGCCACAGGACACCCTAGGGACCCCCCGCCACAGGGACCCCTGCTATGGGGCAGAGACCCACACCATGGGGCGCTCTAGGGACCCCCTAACACAGAGACCTCTGCCATGGGGCGCTCTAGGGATCCCTCTGCCACACAGACCCCCACCATGGGGCAGGGATAACCGCCATGGGGCGTTCTAGGGACCCCCCCCTGCCACAGGGACCCCTGCCACAGGGGGCTCTGGGGACCCCCTGCCACAGGTACCTCCACGATGGGACAGGGACCCCTACCACGAGCCCCCATAGCCCTCGCCACAGGACACCCTAGGGCCCCCCCGCCACAGGGACCCCTGCTATGGGGCAGAGACCCACACCATGGGGCGCTCTAGGGACCCCCTAACACAGAGACCTCTGCCATGGGGCGCTCTAGGGATCCCTCTGCCACACAGACCCCCACCATGGGGCAGGGATAACCGCCATGGGGCGTTCTAGGGACCCCCCCCTGCCACAGGGACCCCTGCCACAGGGGGCTCTGGGGACCCCCTGCCACAGGTACCTCCACGATGGGACAGGGACCCCTACCACGAGCCCCCATAGGGACCCCCCAGTACAACCCGGTGCCCTATAGGCTGTAGGGACCCCCCCTATAGACACACCCCT
>NW_015091177.1:70024-70486 GCF_001431845.1 Calidris pugnax | reverse complement strand
TTCCGGGGCAGGCTGTTGTTCTTGATGAGCAGGGACTTGATGTGCTCGGCCAAGAGGTCGTCGTGTTTGATGCACCAGTGCCTCAGGATGCTGGTGGTGAACTGGTCGTCGGGGTGGCAGGGCCTGCTCAGCACCATCTTCACCATCTCCTCGCTGGGCCTGGGGGCGAGGGGGGGGGACAACAGCCAAGTGGTCAACTGGAGTCCCCCCCCAGCCACCACCACCACCCACTTGAAGCTCCAGGCCCCACCACGGAGCTGCTGTGACATGAGGGACCTGGCACAGGCCTCAGATGGGCCTAAGCGTCCCCAAAACACCCCCTGGGACCCCCCCGGCCCCAAAACACCCCCTGGGACCCCCACATCCTTAGGCAGTGTTGCCCCCCCAGGTTCAGGGGATGATGGGGAGCGTTCAGCCCCCCCCTGCTCGCCCACAATGGCTGGGGGGGGCCTCCTGGGGGCC
>NW_015091177.1:45151-69514 GCF_001431845.1 Calidris pugnax | reverse complement strand
TGGGGGGGGCACCCCAAAAGAAGGGCAGGGACATCCCAGAGCCACCACGGACACCTCGGCCACCACTTCTCGACGAGGTCCAGCAGCTCCTGGAGAACGTGTGGCTCCTGCCCAGAGCTACACCCACCCCCCCAGCCCAGAGAAGGGCAGAGCCCCCCCAAATCCTGTCATGTTTTGGGGTTCCAAGGGCACCCACATGTGCCAAGGGCTGGGCAGGGGCTCCAGGACCTGGTGGGTGGCACCAGGGTGGGCTCTGTCTCAGGTGACAGAGCTGAGAAGTCACCAGGGGCAGCTGCTGGGGGAGCTCAGAGGAAGAGAATTAACGAGGCTCGTTAATTAACAGGCTTAGTGTAACACCAAAGCTGGATCAGGGCAGCTGGAGCAGGACCATGGGGCTTCTCCCTGGGGGGCTGGGGGGGTTGTTTGTTGGCCCCCGGCCACCGAGGTCCCCACGTGGGCTCTACCCGAAGCCACCCCATGGCCATGGGCCACCTGGGACCGCTGGGCAGCAGCTGCTGGGGGAGCTCAGAGGAAGAGAATTAACGAGGCTCGTTAATTAACAGGCTTAGTGTAACACCAAAGCTGGATCAGGGCAGCTGGAGCAGGACCATGGGGCTTCTCCCTGGGGGGCTGGGGGGGTTGTTTGTTGGCCCCCGGCCACCGAGGTCCCCACGTGGGCTCTACCCGAAGCCACCCCATGGCCATGGGCCACCTGGGACCACTGGGCACGAGCCACAGAGGGTTCTCCCCTGCCCCACGGCCGGTGGCTTCCTGAGATGGGAGCCCCATCCCAGTTAAAAAGCCACAAGGGGAACTGGGTGACCCACTGGTGACGCTGGGGGGAAAGGTGAGGAAGGTTGTGGGGGAAACCACGGCCACCAGCCTCTTCCTCCAAGTGGCCAAAGGGTTGGGGTCCATCAAAAGGATGGGGGTCACCTCGAGGGGCTTATTCTGTTCAGTCAGGGGTGCTCTGAGGACCTTTTTCCTCTTGGGGGTGTCAAAATTCGGAGAAAACGAAGGAAAATCCCAGTTCCAACCTTTCTGACCACCCTTTTGCCATCACCCTCCCAGTTGGCCTCACTGGGGAGCGGAGGTGACACCGTGTGGGACAAGTTTCCATCCCTGGACCCCCCAGAGAGGCTGGGGGAGATTTTTTGGGTGCACTTTGCTCTTTCTGGTTTATTTCCCTCCCCTCCTCCCTCGGTCCGGGCGGGCTGAGGACACACGGAGCCTGGGATTATCCCACTTTCCCCTGGCACCACCAGGAGCTCCCAAACCCTCCCAGTAAAACCCATTGGGATCAACCTAACGAGCTGGTTTAGGGCAGCGATCCTTTAAGCCGTGGCAAGAATTCCAGGAGGAAATCCAGACCTGGGGACACCACGGAGCAGCCGCTGTCTCCAGGGCTCTTCTTCCACGCCCATGGTCTACAACCCTCCCCCAAAGCTCTGGAGAAGTTTCCACCTTCTCCCTTTCCAGGGATTTGGGAAAATTGGGGGAGCCCAAAGGGGCAGGAAGGTTTGGGGACACCCAGGAAACCTCTCTGCTTTCTTCTCCACCCCCCTGGAGGTTCCTGGGGGAGCGTTACTCACTCAGGATGTTCAACACGGAATCTTTCCGGAACATGACGAGGTTGCCCATCATGACGTGACACACCAGTTCCTGCAACTGGGAAGAGGGGAGAAAATGGGGTTTAGTGGGATGCCCACCCTCTGACACCGGGGACCACCGGAGAAGAAGCAGAGAAGGTGCTGCTCTGCCAACATGAAGAGCAGGGAGCCAACAGGGGGGTCCTGGAGACCCCCACCCCGAGGTGGTGAAGCCACTCCAGGGAGAGGCAGCTGCTGGGATGGACTGGGAAGAGGAGAAGAAGACATGAGATGTTACTGGAACGGAGAGAAGATCCCTAGAGGGGCCAGGGGGATGGTGTCTCCCAGTTTGGAGAGCAAAGTGGGCCCAGACAGACCAGTTCAGCACTGGGGACCTGGCTCCTTCTGCTCCAGGAGCTCTTTTTTTGATGGATGCACAAAGGCCACCGGGGGGGGTGGCAGGGGGGAGGGCTCGGTAGCCAACTGGGAAAGCTCTGACAATCCCAGACCTCTTTACTGGGGGGTCTGGAGCGTTCCTGGGCTGCAGGACAGGAGCTGACACTACCCAGACACCGGGAGATTCCTCCACTGACTCATCCCCTTCAGCCCTGGGAGAGGTGGAAGCGGAGAGAGGGGGGGGGGACAGGACCCCCAAGGAGCTGGAGACCACCCTGTTCCTCGTTCCTGTGCTGCCAGATCACATTTTGGGTCTCAAAATGCACACTCTGGGTGCAGTGGAGATGCAGGGAGCCCAAAACCAGGCTGAGCTGCCCCATCTCTGCCCCACGGCTCGACTCACCCCCCACGTGGGGCCGAAGCAGCCAGAGCATCGCGGGGAAACAGCTGAAGAATAACAGGAAGGAACGAAGGAATTGGAGGAGGGAGGGGAGAGGAAACGCTACGGAGACCAAAAAAAACCCACTTTGCATTTTTAGAGCAATAAAGAAGCAGAGAAGGTGCTGCTCTGCCAACATGAAGAGCAGGGAGCCAACAGGGGGGTCCTGGAGACCCCCACCCCGAGGTGGTGAAACCACTCCAGGGAGAGGCAGCTGCTGGGATGGACTGGGAAGAGGAGAAGAAGACATGAGATGTTACTGGAACGGAGAGAAGATCCCTAGAGGGGCCAGGGGGATGGTGTCTCCCAGTTTGGAGAGCAAAGTGGGCCCAGACAGACCAGTTCAGCACTGGGGACCTGGCTCCTTCTGCTCCAGGAGCTCTTTTTTTGATGGATGCACAAAGGCCACCGGGGGGGGTGGCAGGGGGGAGGGCTCGGTAGCCAACTGGGAAAGCTCTGACAATCCCAGACCTCTTTACTGGGGGGTCTGGAGCGTTCCTGGGCTGCAGGACAGGAGCTGACACTACCCAGACACCGGGAGATTCCTCCACTGACTCATCCCCTTCAGCCCTGGGAGAGGTGGAAGCGGAGAGAGGGGGGGGGGACAGGACCCCCAAGGAGCTGGAGACCACCCTGTTCCTCGTTCCTGTGCTGCCAGATCACATTTTGGGTCTCAAAATGCACACTCTGGGTGCAGTGGAGATGCAGGGAGCCCAAAACCAGGCTGAGCTGCCCCATCTCTGCCCCACGGCTCGACTCACCCCCCACGTGGGGCCGAAGCAGCCAGAGCATCGCGGGGAAACAGCTGAAGAATAACAGGAAGGAACGAAGGAATTGGAGGAGGGGGGGGGGGGGGGGGGGTCAGGGCATCGTGACTCAAACCTTTCCTGTCCCCAACCCGGGGACTTCGCCAAGGAAAACTTGCTGGCGAAGGCGTTCCTGGCCCCCAAGCAGCTGGGAAAAATATTAAATAAATAAATTTTTTTTGTTTTTAAAGAAAAAAAAAAAAGGCTCGACTGGTCAGGAATGGGGTATAAATAGGGCGAGTTTCAAAGGGTTATCAGCAGATCATGCTCCAGCCCAGCCCCAGACGGCAGAAACACGCAGCCCCAGCATTCTTCCCCGTGCCCACCTCCCCCCCCCGGCTATTTTTGGGTTGCTCAGGGCAACTTCAGGGTGACCACGGGGAGAGGTTCCTTCCAAGGAGGCTTTTAACGAGGAATTCCCTTCGTTAGCCCCCTGAGCCTCCACCGGGAGGGGAAGGAGTTGGGGGCGATCTCAGCCCTTGCACCTTCTCTCCAGCACACGTGGACTTGGGGACATCACCCGTGGTGACATCACCCGTGGTGACACTGCCCGTGGCTCCACAGCTCCAAGAGTTGGGGAGTTGGACTAGATGATCTCTTCCAACTCGAAAAATTCAGTGAAGAACCTCCCTGCCCAAGGGTTTATTATCCATAAATGATTATCATCCATCGCTGGCCGCGGCGATGCTTCTTGCCAAGTCCCAGAGGGATCAGGACAAACCCAAACACGTCCCCTCCCGGGTCCCTGCTGCGACTCGGTGTCCCAGAGATGTCCCTCAAGACCATGATTCAGCCTCCTGACCCCACACCACCACGAGGGAAAGAGACACTGAGAGGTCTTAGGGCTCTTCTTCCCAAAGCCTCACTCAAGAGTGGGGGGCAAAGAGGGCTAAGGAAGCCCAAGAGCCGCCCCACGGCCTTGGTGGAATGCTCCTCCTGGATGGATGGATGGATGGTGCTCCTCCTGGATGGAGCTCCCTCAAGACCATGATTCAGCCTCCTGACCCCACACCACCACGAGGGAAAGAGACACTGAGAGGTCTTAGGGCTCTTCTTCCCAAAGCCTCACTCAAGAGTGGGGGGCAAAGAGGGCTAAGGAAGCCCAAGAGCCGCCCCACGGCCTTGGTGGAATGCTCCTCCTGGATGGATGGATGGATGGTGCTCCTCCTGGATGGAGCTCCCTCAAGACCATGATTCAGCCTCCTGACCCCACACCACCACGAGGGAAAGAGACACTGAGAGGTCTTAGGGCTCTTCTTCCCAAAGCCTCACTCAAGAGTGGGGGCAAGGAGGGCTAAGGAAGCCCAAGAGCCGCCCCACGTCCTTGGTGGAATGCTCCTCCTGGATGGATGGATGGATGGTGCTCCTCCTGGATGGAGCTCCCTCAAGTCCCTGGTGGGATGCTCCTCCTGGATGGATGGATGGATGGTGCTCCTCCTGGATGGAGCTCCCTCAAGACCACGATTCAGCCTCCTGACCCCACACCACCACGAGGGAAAGAGACACCCAGAAGTTTTGGGGCTCTTCTTCCCAAAGCCTCACTCAAGAGTGGAGAGCAAAGAGGGCTAAGGAAGCCCAAGAGCCGCCCCACGTCCCTGGTGGGATGCTCCTCCTGGATGGATGGATGGATGGATGGATGGTGCTCCTCCTGGATGGAGCTCCCTCAAGACCTCGATTCAGCCTCCTGACCCCACACCACCACGAGGGAAAGAGACACCCAGAGGTTTTAGGGCTCTTCTTCCCAAAGCCTTACTCAAGAGTGGGGGGCAAGGAGGCCTAAGGAAGCCCAAGAGCCGCCCCACGTCCCTGGTGGGATGCTCCTCCTGGATGGATGGATGGATGGATGGATGGATGGATGGATGGATGGATGGAGCATTTCAGGTTTAAACCACCTGGGAAGGGGGGGAAAGTGGTGCCAACTTGAAAAATTTGCTGCCTCCCACCCCAACAGCCCCCTCTCTTCCTCACCTGGAAGGAATCTATGACGGCTACGATCATGTTGAGCAGCTCCCCGCTCCGGAGGGTCTCGTCTGGGAACTGGAAAAGGTAGGAAAAACAAAGGTGAAGGGTTTGGAAAAGGACAGGAAGGTGGTGAAAACCTCCCGTTTCCAGGAGCAAAACTCCTCCTCAGTTCAGGTTCCACACACACACACAGCTTCCTCCTCCTCCTCCTCCTTGCGGCTTCACCGAGGCTTGGACCAGAACCGGTACTGGTTCCTAACTGGAATGTGGGCAAGTGGTTGAGTGGGAAAAGGAGCTGAGAAAGCACCAGAGGAGGGTTGAGAGGCTGTTTCCTGCCCTCATTCCCTGCTCCAATAATGCCCAGCACATCCCTGAGATGATCCCACCAACTCTCCGCAGCCAGCCCCGAGCCGTTAAAATTCCCCCATTTTTTCCCCCCCTCCCCTACTCCTTGCTAGATTTTTTGGCTGGCCGAGCACAAGGAAATAAATAAATAAGAAAGAAAAAAATATACAAAATAAATCAACACCCTGGGCCAGAAAAAAAAAAAAATAAAATAAATCAACACCCTGGGCCAAAAAAGCCAGGAAAATTGGCTGCAAGGAGTGGTGGCTGCAGCGTTTGGATGGGTCTGGCCAGACGTGCTGCTCTTGGGGACGTTCTGCTGGTCACGACGCCCACGGGGGCTCCAACAGCCTGACCCCTTCCCCTTCCCTCTTTTTTGGGGGGCAGAGTGTTAAATCCAGCTGCTGGAGACACCCCATGGGATGCAGTGTGGGGTTTTTTTTGCCTTCCCCCTCCCCAGGTTCTCTCCCTGAGCCCCTTTCCCCACCGAAGCCCCCGAGAAGCTGTTGGGGAGGAACGGTCCCAACGTCCAGCAGATGTTCCTGCTGAACCAGCCAGGAAGGAGGGAGGAACGGGGCCAACTCATCCCTCCCGGGGAATTTGAGGAAAGTACAAGCAGAACCATGACCCCTCCGTCTCCTCGGAGCGCCCCGGGTCACCCTTCCCTCCTCTCCAACCCCCTGGATGCTCCTCAGAAGCACCTTTTCCACCCCGTAAATATTTCAAATAAAAGGCTGGAGCCCGCACTGGGCTGCCAGGGAGCTCGAGGGCATCCCAGAATCCAAGATCCAGGCAAACTGAGTGAACTGGGACCAATCTGGGACCTGACTGGTGCAGAAGCTTGGCTCCCCAGCTCCGAACGTGCTCCCAGTGAAGTCCAGCTGGCTCCACCTCAGCACCGAGCGCTCAAAGTCATAAAACCTCTCATCGAACCCAAGAATTTGTTCTCAGAGCTGCTTCCCCCAGGCTTAGACACGTCCACTCGGAGCCTTCTCCTCTCCAGAAGAGCAAACCAGTTTAACCAGAAAGCACAGATAACACCGTGCTGGGAGCTGAGGACATGCCTGAGGTGGATCTGGGGCTGCAAGGTTGGTACCTTCACCATCCATGGAGCCCATCAGGCTTTAGTGGGGCCATCAACAGGATGGGAGCTGAGGATCCATCTCCACGGGGACCATCCCTGGTCTAATGGGCCACCTCCCACCAGCCCAGGTTGCTCCAAGGTCACCTTGGTGCACAGATGCTCTTTCCAAAGATTTTGGGTCCCATCCCTGGTCTAATGGGCCACCTCCCACCAGCCCAGGTTTCTCCAAGGTCATCTTGGTGCACAGATGCTCTTCCCAAAGACTTTGGGTCCCCAAATCATGGAATCGTGGAATGGTTTGGGTTAGAAGGGACCTTGAAGATCATGCAGTTCCATCCAGGGCCACCTCCCACCAGCCCAGGTTGCTCCAAGCCCCCTCCAACCTGCCCTTGAACCCCTCCAGGGATGGGGCAGCCACAGCTTCTTGGGGCAACCTGGGCCAGGCTCTCACCACCCTCAAAATAAACAAGTTCTTCCCAAAATCTAACCTCAATCTCTTGTTTTTCACCTTAAAACCCTCCCTCCTCCTCCCATCACTCCTCTCCCTCATCAAGAGTCCCCCCCCCAGCTTTCCTGGAGCCCCTTGAGGGACTGGAAGGGGCTCCAAGGTCTCCCTGGAGCCTTCTCTTCTCCAGGCTGAACCCCCCAACTCTCTCAGCCCCCCCTCCCAGCAGAGGGGCTCCAGCCCTCCCAGCATCTCCGGGGCCTCCTCTGGCCCCATCCAACAGCTCCGTGTCCTTCTGATGGTGGTGGCCCCAGAACTGGAGGCAGCACTGGGGGGCTTCTCCCCAGCATGGAGAACCTTCTCTTGCCCTGCTGGCCATGGGGCTGGTGATGCTCTCCATCCATTCTCCACCCAGCCTGGATTTGTGCCGGGGATTGCCCCACAGCTCAGATCCAAACCAGTTCAGCCCCAGTTGGATGCCCTGTGCCCCCCCACCACCCCCAAACTGGGCTGGCAGGGCCCTTACCTCGGTGTAAATGGAAGGGGTGAGGTAGCAGAGCAGCCGCACGTCGTCTTCCTGGCAGGCCTTCATGTCCATCATGAGACACGTGTGCAGGTCCCCCAGCTGCGTGGCCTGGGCAAAGGACTCGTAGAGGTTCATCTTCCCGGCCGCGGCTTTGCTGGAAGGAGGAAGAGAGAGGAGAGAACCAGGTGAGAGAGGAGAAAACCAGGTGAGAGAGGCGCAGTTCCATCCAGGGCCACCTCCCACCAGCCCAGGTTGCTCCAAGCCCCCTCCAACCTGCCCTTGAACCCCTCCAGGGATGGGGCAGCCACAGCTTCTTGGGGCAACCTGGGCCAGGCTCTCACCACCCTCAAAATAAACAAGTTCTTCCCAAAATCTAACCTCAATCTCTTGTTTTTCACCTTAAAACCCTCCCTCCTCCTCCCATCACTCCTCTCCCTCATCAAGAGTCCCCCCCCCAGCTTTCCTGGAGCCCCTTGAGGGACTGGAAGGGGCTCCAAGGTCTCCCTGGAGCCTTCTCTTCTCCAGGCTGAACCCCCCAACTCTCTCAGCCCCCCCTCCCAGCAGAGGGGCTCCAGCCCTCCCAGCATCTCCGGGGCCTCCTCTGGCCCCATCCAACAGCTCCGTGTCCTTCTGATGGTGGTGGCCCCAGAACTGGAGGCAGCACTGGGGGGCTTCTCCCCAGCATGGAGAACCTTCTCTTGCCCTGCTGGCCATGGGGCTGGTGATGCTCTCCATCCATTCTCCACCCAGCCTGGATTTGTGCCGGGGATTGCCCCACAGCTCAGATCCAAACCAGTTCAGCCCCAGTTGGATGCCCTGTGCCCCCCCACCACCCCCAAACTGGGCTGGCAGGGCCCTTACCTCGGTGTAAATGGAAGGGGTGAGGTAGCAGAGCAGCCGCACGTCGTCTTCCTGGCAGGCCTTCATGTCCATCATGAGACACGTGTGCAGGTCCCCCAGCTGCGTGGCCTGGGCAAAGGACTCGTAGAGGTTCATCTTCCCGGCCGCGGCTTTGCTGGAAGGAGGAAGAGAGAGGAGAGAACCAGGTGAGAGAGGAGAAAACCAGGTGAGAGAGGCTGGACAGGCTGGATGGATGGGCCAAGACCAACAGGATGAGGTTCAACAAGGCCAAGTGCCGGGTCCTGCTCTTGGGTCCCACCAACCCCATGGACTCTCCAGGCTTGGGGGATGAGTGGCTGGAGCTGCCTGGCAGAAGAGGACCTGGGGGTGTTGGTGGCCTGTGGGCTGAACAGGAGCCAGCAGTGTGCCCAGGTGGCCAAGAAGGCCACCAGCATCCTGGCTTGGATCAGGAACAGTGTGGGGAGTAGGACTCAGGAGGTGATGGTCCCCCTGGACTGGGCACTGGTGAGGCCTCACCTCAAGGCCTGCATCCAGTTTTGGGCCCCCTACCATAAAAAAAGGCATTGAGGTGCTGGAGTGGGTCCAGAGAAGGGCAACAAAGCTGGTGAGGGGTCTGGAGGGGTCTTCTCTTATGAGGAGAGGCTGAGGGAGCTGGGGGTGTTCAGCCTGGAGAAGAGGAGGCTGAGGGGAGACCTTCTTGCTCTCTCCAACTCCCTGAAAGGAGGGTGTAGAGAGGTGGGGGTCGGTCTCTTCTCCCAAGTCACAGGCGACAGGACAAGAGGAAATGGCCTCAAGTTGCCCCAGGGGAGGTTCAGGCTGGATATTAGGAATTTTTTTTCCACCAAAAGGGTTATCAGATGTTGGGATGGGCTGCCCAGGGAGGTGGTTGAGGCCCCATCCCTGGAGGTGTTCAAAAGATGGGTTGATGTAGTGCTGGGAGGGATGGTTTAGTGATGGTGTTGCTTTTTGTTTGTTGTGTGGGGGTCTAGTTTTGTCAAAATTAGGTTGACGGTTGGACAAGATGATCTTTAAGGTCCCTTCCAACCTAGAAGATTCTGGGATTCTGAGAGAGGAGAGAACCAGGAGAGAGAGGAGAGAACCAGCCCCACATCCCCCCAGCGAGGGCTGGGGGTGGTGGAAACGACACCGAGCTGTCTCTTGGAGGCAGCAGAAGCCAAGATGAAGCTTGGACACCTCCCCACAGCCCCCTCCCAACCCCAAGCCCTACCTGGCTTTTAAATAGTAGAGAAGGTGGTAACCAATCTTGGGTTGCTTCTGGTAGAGCTCCGACAGGAGATCCAGCAGCAGCGAGAATCCACTGTTGTCCTCCTGCATCTGGCAGAGGTTCCTTGGGGAGCAGGGGATGGGGAGGCAGATATTTTAGGGGGGAGGCAGATATTTTAGGGGGGATTAACACACACGAGCTCCTCCGTTAACGAGGAGGACGGACATCTTGCAGGTCTTGGCCACAGGGGCCACCTCTCCCACCCCTGAGGGACCTGCAGCAACGAAGGGCTTGGGCCAGAGCAAACTCTGGTGGCCCAGGGACCTCCATAAATCGCCACAAGCTGCAATTTTTCTGTATTTTGAAGCCTTTCTACTAAACAAACGGCCACACAGCCAGAAGGAAGCAATAAACTCTTCTGATTCTGGGATCAGCCCTTGGGGTGGGGGTGGAATTAGACCCAAGGAGTGAAGAAGAAAACCCTAATTAGATCATTTCAGACTTTTCAGAGCAGACATACCTAAATATTAGGTAGAGAGGTTTCCCCACCGACTCCTCCAGAGACCTACAGGACAAACACAGGGGTCAGAGCTCCACGTTTCTTTTTCTGCCCATTTTTTCTTTCCTTCCCTCTTTTTCCTCAGCGACAGGAGGGGGGAAAAAGCCCTGGGGCTTGCTCACTGTGGTCCTCGGGCCACCAAAGGTCAGCCCTGGTTAAGGAGGACACAGCAACCATCCCCCTGACAGAACCCAGAAGCTCCCACTCCATTCCCATTTTGTTTGTTCCAACAAAATCCTGGAGGAGGAATGTTCAGGGCTGGTTTCTACAGGGATGGATGGAATATTCAGGACCTGATGTGTCCTGCTCGGACAAGAAGCCACCAGAAGCCAACAGACACAAGGATCTGAGGTTGTAGGTTCTCCCCACACTTGTGGGGAGGAGAAAGATGGTCTCCTTCCAGCCTTGGATGTGACCAGCTCCGGGCTGACCGCTTGTGAACCCTGGGTTGCTTCACTGGGGAAGCTGTTGGCTTCAGCACAGCCGGCTGAAAGCGCTGAATATTTTACAGGGAAAAGCCCAAGTGAAAGGATGAGACGCCCAAAAAAAACCCATTTAAAAAAAAAAAAAAAATAAAATAGCCTCCTTACTCCTCCGTGATTTCTTCTGGCAAAACCTCCCCACGGAAATGAGCCTTAAATAGCTCCTGGAGGCAGGAGGCGAGCACCGATAACTGCTCCGAGTCGAAATCCTCCTGGTAAGAGAGAGAAAAAGAAGGAATGAGAGGAGAAAACACAAGCTCAGACCCTTCCTGGGGCTGGAAGGGACAAGAACAGAGTCTCTGCTGTTGGGGATGGACCCCGAGCTGCTCAGGACCCATTTTCCTGCTAAATTGCAGCTTCAGGAGCCGGTCCATCGACGAGACAAGCCCTTAATTGATGTCTGGCTCTGAACCACTTCACAATCGCTGTGGTCCACTTATCCAGCAATTCACTGAGCTCAGCCCTCCCCCAAAAAAACCACTTTTGGGGACCCAAAAACCACTTGGAAACGAGGATTTACAGCCTGACCCACGTCCCCGGAGAGAGGAGAAGCGGCTCTCGGCCGCTAAAAGGCCACTTGACTCCAAAGGGAGTTGATTAGAGGCAGGAGATGTGGTTCCCCGTCAACACTCAGCTCCTGGAAAACATCTGCAGCTCTTCTGCTGGGCAGGGTTGGCTGCAGCCCCCCCCCATTGCCCCCCCCAAGCACAAACCCCAAAGCTCAGGAGCATCCCAGATGCGTAGAAGCCCCCCAGAAGCTCTGCAGACCCTACAGCAGCCGTGCGGGGTCAAAATGGGAGTGTCTCCCACCCAGGATCCCACCTGACAGCACCCACTGGGGATATTTAGGGGTGAATATGTGCCCAGGTGGCCAAGAAGGTCACCAGTGTGGCTTGTGTTGAGCACCCACTGGGGATATTTAGGGGTGAATACGTGCCCAGGTGGCCAAGAAGGTCACCAGCGTGGCTTGTGTCAGGAACAGTGTGGCCAGAAGGGCTGGGGCAGTGATGGTCCCACTGGATTGAGCACTGGTGAGGTCCCACCTTGAGGGTTGGGGCCAGTTTGGGGCTCCTCACAACAAAAAAAAAAAGGTATTGAGGGGCTGGAGTGTGTCCAGAGAAGGGCAACGGAGCTGGGGAGGGGGCTGGAGACCAAGGAGAAAGGTTTGGAGACCAAGGAGAAAGGTCTGGAGACCAAGGAGAAAGGTCTGAAGAAGTTGTGAGGAGCATCTGAGGGAGCTGGGGGGGTTCAGCCTGGAGAAAAGGAGCCTGAGGGGAGACCTTCTCGCTCTCCAACTCCCTGAAAGGAGGGTGTTGTCAGGGGGGGGTCGGTCTCTTCTCCCAATGGGACAAGAGGAAACGGCCTCAAGTTGCTCCAGGGGAGGTTTAGGATGGAGATTGGGGAAAATTCCTTCATGGAAAGGGTTGTGAAGCCTTGGAAGAGGCTGCCCAGGGACGTGGTGGGGGTCACCATCCCTGGAGGGATTTAAAAGCCGGGCAGACGTGGTGCTGAGGGACACGGGTTGGTGATGGGTCTGTTGGTGGTGGGTTTGTCAGCGTTGGGTTGATGGTTGGACTGGAAGATCTGAAAGGTCCCTCCCAACCTGGCCAATTGTATGATTCTACAAAACAGAGCGTGGAAGGAGCTTCCAGATCCTTCCAGCTGAAGTTTGGGGCTGCTTTTAAGCCCCCTCCTGCCCCAGGGGGTTTTTAAGAGCCGGGACGAGGGCGCTGCTCCCTGGGTCCTGTTACCTCCAACACTTGATCCACGATTTCCTGCATGACCTCACACTGAGCTTCCGTATCGCTGGAGCACAGAAAAACAAGAGGAAATCCAAGTTACGTAGGAAGATAGAGCCGGAGAAAGGACTAAGGAGCTTTGTGCTGAGCTGGTTTTACTCAGGAACCCCCCCAAGAAAGTAAAATTGGGGGTTGGGGGGCTCTGCTTTGTGCTGGTGCCAGGTTTAAAGGATGGCACGACCCCAAAAATAGGTTGCAGAGCCCCAAAAGGTGGGGGAAAACGCTTCCAGCGGCGCCCCGAGGTTGTCTGCAGTGAGACAGGCAAATTAAATGCCTAAAAGCCCAGGATTAAATGCACTTAGAGCACATCGAGACATAAATTACGTTAAATCAACCCGCTGCGCCAAGGTCTGCACAGAGAGAGCTTTTTATAAACCTCCTTTAGATGGAGGTAATTCCAAGGTCCCTAAAAAAATCAAAGCGGGGAGAGGGGGGAGCCCAGGGAACAGGGGGAATAGCTGTGTTTTGGGGGGAAAAGGGGGGGTTTGTGCAGAGATGTCCTGACACCCCCCTCCCGGCAGCCACAACCCCCCCTCCTTGATGAGAGGGAGGAAACTCAGAGCTTTTGGCCTTCCCCGTCCAGGGAAACGCCGTAACCCCCAGCAAATCGCTGCTCGAGACGGCTCCGAGGACAAATCACCAGGCTCTTAACCCAAAAACCTTTCCAATCCACCCGAAAATTTCCTGCAGGAACCACGTTAAAGGGGGAAAAGCCACAGGAGACAGGCTCTGAGAGAAAGGCTTTGATCCAGAGGACTAATAGGTCTTGCGTGGTTGGACAAGATGATCTTTGAGGTCCCTTCCAACCTAGAAGATTCTGGGATTCTGTCCCCCAAACGTCCCATGGAGCCAAACGACACCAACCTTCCCTTCTGCAGCTGCAGGACCTTGTCCTTCAGGGACTCGTCCAGCTGGTCGAGGAACGGTGTGATATCAACAGGTTCCTCCACGATGGTCTCCTTGATGGGATGAAACCTGAACTCCCTCTTCTTCCCTGCAACGCAGAAAGCGACGGTGGAACCGTCTTGTTTCCCCAACCAGCAACGTCTAAGAAGCACCAGAGGCAAAGCCTGTCCTTGTTGGGGGCTGTGGAGGACAGTGGCCACCCCAGGACACCCAACGTGTCCCCAGTGTGTGGGTCCAGCCTCAGATCTTGCCTTCACCCTTTGGAGTCGGGTCCAGGTGTGACAGGGAGAGGGAAGGTGGGATGGGATCCAAATGAAGGGGTGTCCCCACGCTCGTGGTTCCCCTTCAGTTTGGTTTCCAAACCCCATGGCTCTGCTTGACCCTTCAACACGCTCAAACGGAGCCACCTTGGGTGTCTCTTTGGGACTCTGGGACTGAGATACCCCCATGGCTTTTCTACACCCTTATCCTCATCCTCAGGGCTCGTTCCAAGGCCACAAAAACCAAATTCAGAAGCTCCAGGGCCAAGGCAGAAGCGCTCTGGAAGAAGCTGCCCCCAAAGGGATGGGACAAGGTGGTTGATCCCCTTCAAAAGTCCTCTCCGCACGTGGTTTTGGAGCCTGTGTCCCTCTTGGTGGCTCCAAGGAGCTGGCAGGGCTCGACGGGACAACTAAAACAGTGCTACAGCACAGTGTCACGTCCTGTCCCCCATCCTGGTCCCCAGTGCAGGGGTAGCCCCTCCAGCACGGCAGGAAGCCCCCAAGAGTCCGGCCATCAAGGCCAGGAACATCTTGAGATGCCTCCAAGCTCCAGAGAGGGAGCAGAGGGGATCCTGGCACTGTCAGCCCCACATCTTTAAGAGCTTAATGAAAACCGTGTGGCTGAGCAATTAGAGGCCTGAGCTTCATTAGGGATGAGAGACATTCTGTTCCCAAACCAACCATGGGGCACAGTGTCTGCCACCCGGATTCCCAACACTGGGAACTCCTGAGGACACATGGGGTGGAGAAAACGCTACGTCTGAAGGGTCTAAAGCTCTAGGGAACAACCAGGCAAGGACAGGAAGCCCAACAGCCCTTCCCTTTGGGCACGGATTTGGGTCAGATCCGCCCAGTTTGGCTGCCAGGGACTGGGAAGCAGCAGAGCATCGGTCCCACCACCTTCCCTGGCACTGTCAGCCCCACATCTTTAAGAGCTTAATGAAAACCGTGTGGCTGAGCAATTAGAGGCCTGAGCTTCATTAGGGATGAGAGACATTCTGTTCCCAAACCAACCATGGGGCACAGTGTCTGCCACCCGGATTCCCAACACTGGGAACTCCTGAGGACACATGGGGTGGAGAAAACGCTACGTCTGAAGGGTCTAAAGCTCTAGGGAACAACCAGGCAAGGACAGGAAGCCCAACAGCCCTTCCCTTTGGGCACGGATTTGGGTCAGATCCGCCCAGTTTGGCTGCCAGGGACTGGGAAGCAGCAGAGCATCGGTCCCACCACCTTCTCCTGGAGAAGAAAACCTGGATCTCAAGAAAGAGGTGTGCCAGGAGGGCTGAAATTCCCTCTGCTCGTGGAAAAGGGGCTTTGAGGAGGGCTGTGCTTACAGCTGGTTTCGGAGGGGTCCTCCATCGGGAAGGGAAGGTGCCCCCCGAGATACCACGGGGGGCAAAATGGCGGCTCTTCACGTTGAGGCGACGCAGAAGGGCTTGAGAACATGGGCACCCAACTGGCTGCTCTCCTCACCTTTGCTGTTCAAGTCGTCTTCGTCGTCACTGAACGCGGCCTCGGCGTTGTCGTAGCAACTGTCGTCCTTTTCTGACATGTGATTGTCCATCTCCATGGAAACGGGTTCCTCGATTTTGACTGGGGGACGGGAGGGAAAGGGGGGTCATGGTGGCTCCTCGGGTGGCAGGACCCACCTCCTATGAGTCCCCTCTACCCCTAAACGGGCTCCAACAAGGAGAAAAAAGTGTTTTGAGAAGGGTCAAAGTGCTTTGAGAAGGGTCAAAGTGCTTTGAGAAGGGACCAAAAAAAAGACTCTGGGCAAGTGATGGACCCCAGAAAACTCAAGCTGGAGATGGGCAATCCCAGTGACTCCATTCAACCACCCCCACCCAATGGCCAAGTGTGGACCATTCTCCACCTGAAGAAGCTTCGTGCTTCACCCCTCGCCCAGGCCAAGAGCAGAACCCGAGTCCCCGAGCAGAGAAAAAGCTCCTCCAGCTCCACGAGGAGCCCGGGGAAGAGCAGGGTTTGAGGGTTGGGTGGGTCCCTTCAGCTGGAGCAACTGGTGCCAGAAGAAAAGCAGATGGGCTTCCAGTCCTTGGGCAGGTCTGGCCAAGCAGCAGAGCTTCTCCCGTTAAATACAAGGTCAGACACGCTTGCTCTTCGTTTAACCTAATTACATTCATCAATTAACCTCCAGAGAAGAAAGGCTAAGTAGCCTCTCTGGAGCAGGGAGAGAAATAATGGGCATCTTCAGCGCAGAGCAAGGCTCAGATGAAGGGACACCAACAACCACCCATAAAGAGGAGCACCCAGAGCCCTCTTCTCCCCGGAGTCTGGGTCTGACCCTCCCCAAGGGCTGCTATTCCTGCAGGAAAATCAGGAAAAAGTGGGAAAGGGCCTCCCCCAGCCTCCCACCCCGCTCCCTACCTTCGATGGGGGGTGAGGGTGAACTGCAGAACTCTGGGAACTTCTCCCTCAACATGGCACGGAGCTCTTTGTCCAGCTTGGGGTTGTCGAAGAGAGGGGCCAGATGTCTGCGGCGTTGGGGGGTAGGAAGGGAAAGGGATGAGGATAAAAAACCAGGACGTGGTGTCCTGCTGCATCATTTCACCTCGTGGACACACGAGGAGATCCTCTTCCTCATGTCAGGGCTTCACGGCCCACGGTCCTGCTGCATCATTTCACCTCGTGGACACGTGAGGGGATCATCTCCCTCACGTCAGGGCTTCACGGCCCACGAGCTACGAGGTGCCACCTTCCTCCCTGCAGCTCCTGGGCTTCCCCCACTTGGTCACCAGAAGGAGTTTTGCCTCCTGGGAGGAGAACGTGGCTGCTGGAGCACCACGAGAGAGGCTGCTCCATCCAGCTCAGGGCTTGGGGACATTTCTAACCATCTGAAGTGGAGTTGTTGTAGGTTTCTTAACCTTTTTTTATTTCCCTTCCTTCAAGGAACAGCTCTCAGGAGAAGCCCCAGCGCCATGAAGACGCAACTATGGCTTCTTCCATGGTTCATACACAACACAAACGTTCTCTGAAGCTCTCACAGAGCTTGGAGGTCACTTTGACCAGGCTGGGGAGACCCAGGAGAACTGGTGCCCAGCAGCTGTATAAATGTATAAATTGTAGTATGTATAAATGTATAAAATGTAGTAAAATTCAGGGCTGTCTTACGCAAGGACTCGCTTCTCCACAATGTGGGTGAGAGAGTTGAAGACACCTTGTCGGACGTGAGCCTCCAGAGGGGGGTAGAAGTTGGGAATGATCTGAAAAGAGGAGAAGGACCATGGTTAGTGCCACCAAACCTTCTGCTGCCAACCATCGGGTCTGTGTCGGCCAGGACCACCTACGACCATCGAGCAGCTCCTTGGGTCACCCTTGACTCCAGCACCACATCCCAGATGCTCTTGACCAAGAGGGGAAGCAGGAGAGCTCTCCAAGATGGGATGGAATGGTTTGGGTGGGAAGGGACCTTGAAGATCATGCAGTTCCATCCAGGGACACCTACCCAACAAAGCAGAGCAAAGAATTTTTTCCTGAGATCTCACCTAAATCTGTCCTCTTTCAGTTTAAAACCCTTCCCCCTTGTCCCATCAGGCAACCTGGGCCAGGATCTCACCACCTTCATACCAAAGAAGTTCTTCCTCAGATCTCATTGAAAATCTCCCCTCTTTCAGCTTAAAACCCTTCCCCCTTGTCCCCTCCCTCATCAAGATTCCCCCCCAGCTTTCCTGGAGCCCCTTTAGGGACTGGAAGGCTGATGGGGCTGACTGGCCCATGCCTTTGGGTTCTCCACCCTGGAGAACGAGCTGGTGCATCTCCCAGGGATGAGAAAAACACGCAAGACGTTGCCTTGGGAGCTGTGAGAAGCTCCAGGGCTTCTGAGGACCATGCTCAAGAGCTGCAGGAGAAGGGGGAATAGGAGAAGGGCACCCTAAAAGCCTTCAGCTCTGTCCAAGCACAATCCTCTGCTTCTGGAGGGAGGGAGAGGACTCCTCCCTGAAATCTGGGTCATCCCAGGAACCTTCCACCTAATTCTTCTGCCAGAAACCAGGCGCTTGGAGCGGGACAGCCCGGGGACGGGAGGACACAGAGGAGGGCACGAGGGAGGAGAGTGATGCAAGTGGCTTTTCTCCTGCCACGGAAAGACCCCGCTTCCAAGAAACCCCCATCGTCCCTCCCTGGGACCAAGTTACTGGAACCAGTCACTCTTGGCACCACTTTCCCAACTCTTGGCACCGCGTTCCTAAGGACGGAGGGGCAGGAGCAGCTCCCCCAGGGAGGACTCTCCTTTGAAGTGGATGGAGATGATGGGTCCCACTTGTCCCCCCAGCTGCAGTGGAGATTCCACTTGCCCCCAGGGCACGAGACTGGGCCAAACATCTCATGAGGTACCAAAGGGACCGATTCAGAAGCTTTTTTCCTACTAATCCTCCCATTTTGGGATTTCTTTGCGGAGTTGGGAAGACTTGAAGACATGAAGGAATGACATGTGGGCCCTGGATGTATCAAGAGACCTTGAGGACCTGCCAAAGCCCTCGGTGGCTGGTTTTAAGAGGGGAATAATTTGGTTGAGTGTCTGCAGGGGGTTGTGCCTGATCCTGCTCTTGGCCCAGCAGCGAAGGGGAAAATCCCTCCTTAATTTAGGATAGGTGAGGGGGGGGTTAAAAGGGCTGCTGGAAGATAATGAGGCTGTTTCGCAATCAAGGGGCTCGGGACAGAACAGACCACTGAGGAATGTGGAAAAAAAAACCATAAAAGAAGAGGGAATAGCTTTTTTGGGGGGTTATTTTTTTGATTTTGAAGAAGGGGCAGCGAGATGATGTTATTTTCCTGCTCCAGCCTCACTGGTTCTAGGGATTCTGGCCTGTATCAGGAACAGCGTGGGGAGTAGGGCCCGAGAGGTGATTGTCCCCCTGGACTGGGCCCTGGTGAGGCCTCACCTCAAGGCCTGCATCCGGTTTTGGGGCCTTTCCCACAAAAAAGACATCGAGGTGCTGGAGCGGGGCCAGAGAAGGGCGACAAAGCTGGTGAGGGGTCTGGAGAATAAGTCTGATGAGGAGAGGCTGAGGGAGCTGGGGGGGGTCAGCCTGGAGAAGAGGAGGCTGAGGGGAGACCTTCTTGCTCTCTCCAACTCCCTGAAAGGAGGGGGTAGAGAGGTGGGGGTCGGTCTCTTTTCTCAAGTCACAGGCCATGGGACAAGAGGAGATGGCCTCAAGTTGCCCCAGGGGAGGTTCAGGCTGGATATTAGGAACAATTTTTTCCCTGAAAGGGTTCTCAGCCGTTGGAATGGGCTGCCCAGGGAGGGGGTTGAGGCCCCATCCCTGGAGGTGTTCAAAAGCCGGGTTGATGTAGTGCTGGGAGGTCTGGTTTAGTGATGATGCTCCTTGTTTGTTGTGGGGGGGTCTATTTTTGTCAGTCAGGTTGACGGTTGGACAAGCGGATCTTTAAGGTCGCTTCCAACCTAGAAGATTCTGGGATTCTGTGATTCATGAAATTTGAAGATTCTGTGATTCTGTGATTCATGAAATTCCCTTCCTGCTGGACGGAGAGGCAGGGGGTGGTTGTCCCAATACTCTCTGGGGAGTGAAGAGACCTGTGTTCCCTGAGCCAGTGTGACAATTCCTGCCCTCAGGCAGAGAGCCAGGAGTTGGGAAGCTTCACTGCTTGGGCTGCTCTGGGCTTTTCCTGGGAGAGGAGGAAAAACAGAGGAGGAAAAACACCGACCTACGTTGTGGGGAGCTCCTGGAGGAGAGACCGGATGAAGGACCGGGCTGGAATTCCTAAGGGACCATCTCCTGGATGGAGAATTTCCACTCCCCTGCACCACAGAGAAGCCCCTGGGGCTAAAACAAGCCCCCAGGGCTGAAACAAGCCCCCCAGGGCTGAAACAAGCCCCCCATAGGGCTAAAAGAAGCCCTCCAGGGCTAAAAGAAGCCCCCCCCCTAGAGCAACCAGCTCTCTTTTGGTGCCAACAGATGAAAATGCTGCTCTTTCCTTCTACACCGTCCTCCTTTGACCCTCCTGAGGGTTTTTCTGGGTCCCACTGGTGGCAGAGGGACAGTGTGGCCCCAAAATTCATTCGTCAAGGCCAGAAATTCCCCGGAGAGAGAAGGGGGGGGGAGATGGGGGGTGGGGGGCTCACCCGGCACATGAAATCCAGCAGCGTGGCGGTGATGGCAGGGTGAGGCTTCATGGAGTGATGCATCACCAGAATGGCAGGCTCTGGAAGGAGAAAGAGTCCTGAGACCCCCCCAGAGATGCCCACACCCCCTGTGCCCCCCACATTTTTCCCTGCAGACCCAGCCTTTTGCCCCCGGAGAGCAGAGGGAACCCCCTTCTTTTGGCTTGAACACACTATTGTCCTCATCCTACTCCTAAATAAGGCTTCAAACCATGGCCAGATGCAACTTCCCCACAGGCAGGAGCTCCCAGTTGTGCCCCCAGTTGTACCAGTCCCTCCCTGGGGACAGGGAGAGATGCTCTGGGACCAGCCCAGGATCTCAAGGAAGACTTTTTGCTGCTGCCACAGGTATGAAACCCACAAAACCAGCAAATCCCAGGAGTTCAGATCAGGGGAAGGAACTGAAGCCCTTTGGAGATGAATCTGTTGGGCTTTTCCCCACCAGATCCCACTTTTCCTCTACTCTGGAAAGCGTTCACCCCTTCCCATTCAGAGAAACTTCCCCCCCCCAGCTCCCCGTGAGGTACCTATATTCATGATGCTGTCCTTCTCAGGGTTGAAGAAGAGCCAGTCGTAAAATAGGGCCAGTTTGGCATTTGAAGCAGCAACGTTGGACTGGAGAAGGAAAAAAAAACCCCAAATCCCAATAAATTGGCTTATAAATCCAGTGCTGAGCCTCCAGCCCCTCTCAAACCCCACACTCCAGGCTCTGCTGCAGCAAGGAACTGGGGAACCACACTCTTCCCACCAAGAAGATGGGGCAGAGCTGGTGAACCCCCCCCCAGGGACCCACTGCTGCTGTGAAAAAGTGAGTTTTCAGAGTGGGGGAACACAAATTCTTGACCAAATCTGCCTGTTTTGGAAGGGGATCCCACCAGGGCAGCACCCAGAGGGGGCACCCTGGAATGGGAGACACAAGCCGCGTGGCTACAAGCCTGAATCATGTCTAATTTGGCTCCTCACGTCCCTTGGTGTTATTTATGACGTGTTTATGGGCAACAGCAACAGTTCCCTCCACAGCTTCTGGGTGGGACAAGGGACAACAGCCCGGGAGGGGAGAGGGGAAGCCAGGAGGCTGGAACGAAGCATCTCCTGCACCCCACAGGGACAGGGGGGGCCCCACGCCTTGTAGAAGGGCCCTAAACCTAAATCATAAATCAGGCTTGACAAGGCGAACGTGAGAAGGTGAGGTTTTTGGAGGGAAAGCAGATCCCAAAGGACCCAACGTGCAGCAGAGCCAGGAGTAAAATCCAGAGCACGTAAAGGCTGACGTCCTAATGGCTGCTCCGCAACTCCCTCCTTCAGCCCAGCCAGCAAATACCTCATCCCAGCCTCTGGAATGGTTTGGGTGGGAAAGGACCTTGAAGATCATCTAGTTCCATGCACAGGGGCACCTCCCACCAGCCCAGGTTGCTCCAAGCCCCCTCCAACCTGCCCTTGAACCCCTCCAGGGATGGGGCAGCCACAGCTTCTCGGGGCAACCTGGGCCAGGCTCTCACCACCCTCAAAATAAGGAATTCCTTCCCAAAATCTAACCTCAATCTCTCCTTTTTCACCTTAAAACCCTTCCCCCTCATCCCATTGTTCCCCTCCCTCATCAAGAGTCCCCCCCCAGCTTTCCTGGAGCCCCTTGAGGGACTGGAAGGGGCTCCAAGGTCTTGCTGGAGCCTTTTCTTCTCCAGGCTGAATCACAGAATGGTTTGGGTTGGCAGGGACCTTAAAGATCACCCAGTGCCACCCCCTGCCCCGGACAGGGCCACCTCCCACCAGCCCAGGTTGCTCCAAGCCCCCTCCAACCTGCCCTTGAACCCCTCCAGGGATGGGGCAGCCACAGCTTCTCGGGGCAACCTGGGCCAGGCTCTCACCACCCTCAAAATAAGGAATTGCTTCCCAAAATCTAACCTCAATCTCCCCTTTTTCAGCTTAAAACCCTCCCTCCTCATCCTATTGCTCTCCTCCCTGATCCAGAGTCCCCCCCCAGCTTTCCTGGAGCCCCTTGAGGGACTGGAAGGGGCTCCAAGGTCTTCCTGGAGCCTTATCTTCTCCAGGTTGATCCCCCCCAACCTTCTCAGCCTGTCCTCACGGCAGAGGTTGCCATCAGCAGGTCACCCCCTTGCCCTTGCGACGGAGGGGACTGGGTGGACCACGAAGATGACCGGTTTTTGGGGTGGTGGTGGAGGATGTCTCACCGTGCAGGTGGTCAACAACCACCCGATGATGGCCCAGCGCGGGAGGATGTCGGAGCTGAGCACCTCGTTGGAAGGATGGACCACCCCACAGATGTAGCGGATGAGGTCGCAGCGCAGGGACTGGCTGTCCGGGGTGGACAGGTATTGTCTTTGAAACCAGTCCTGGTACCGTTTCTGCTGGCCAAACCGGACCTGATGGGAAGGGGAAAAACAGGAGGTTTTGCCCCAAATTTCACAAAGAAGCTGCTGGGACCAGGGTTGGAATCCTCCCAGCTGCCTCTTGGGGCAAATTCTGCTTCTCACCCCGCTCCCCGACACCCCGGGGCTGGTGGCATCTTGGGAGAAAAGACCAAGGAAGCAAAAAAGGGCCATTTGTGTGGAGTTTAGATGTTGGGATGTCCTCAGCAGAGCGGAGGGGACCGAATGCCCCACTGTGTGGGGCACAGACGGCTCCGTGTGGGGCACAGACGGCTCCGTGTGGGGCACAGACGGCCCTGGGGAAGCTTGAGCTCCTGGGCCCCAATGTGAGAGCACCAGATAAGAGTTAACCCCCCCAGCCCCTCTGGAATAACGGCCACCGCTCCGATAACCCACCACAGAGACAAGCACTCGCCCTGGGAAGCCACCATCCAGCAGCCAACCTTCTCCTGAAAAGCCCTTTTTGGGTTTTTTAATAAAAGGGGATGCACCTTGGGCCCGTGGACATCAATTTTGGAGCTTCTCCCTCTTCCTGTTCCCCCTCAGACTCCAGAAGCAACAAACACTCGCACCAGTAAAGCTCTGCCCTCCCTCCCCGTGCCCCTGGTGCCACCATGGGAATGGGGCAGGGATGTGTGGCTTCCTCCTCCTCATCCTCCTCCTCCCTGGCGATGGGACAGGACCCTCCCTGGGGTGAGCAGGAGGGAATTACCCGGGAGGTCATGAAGAGCAGCTTGGTTTCCATGTCGGGAGTGAGGCGACAGGCCAGGAATTTGCGAGAAGTTCGCGACTGGAGGAGCTGGAGGACACCTGGGGAGAGACAAAAGAAAGCTGGGCAGGATTTGGGGGTGTTGGTGGCCTGTGGGCTGAACAGGAACCAGCAGTGTGCCCAGGTGGCCAAGAAAGCCACCAGCATCCTGGCCTGGATCAGGAACAGCGTGGGGAGTAGGCCCCGAGAGGTGATCGTCCCCCTGGACTGGGCCCTGGTGAGGCCTCACCTCAAGGCCTGCATCCAGTTTTGGGCCCCCTACCACAAAAAAGACATTGAGGTGCTGGAGCGGGTCCAGAGAAATGGCGACAAAGCTGGTGAGGGGTCTGGAGAATAAGTCTGATGAGGAGAGGCTGAGGGAGCTGGGGGTGTTCAGCCTGGAGAAGAGGAGGCTGAGGGGAGACCTTCTTGCTCTCTCCAACTCCCTGAAAGGAGGGTGTAGAGAGGTGGGGGTCGGTCTCTTTTCTCAAGTCACAGGCCATGGGACAAGAGGAGATGGCCTCAAGTTGCCCCAGGGGAGGTTCAGGCTGGATATTAGGAAACATTTTTTCCCTGAAAGGGTTCTCAGCCCTTGGACTGGGCTGCCCAGGGAGGTGGTTGAGGCCCCATCCCTGGAGGTGTTCAAAAGCCGGGTTGATGTAGTGCTGGGAGGTCTGGTTTAGTGATGATGCTCCTTATTTGTTGTGTGGGTGACTATTTTTGTCAGTCAGGTTGATGGTTGGACAAGATGATCTTGAAGGTCCCTTCCAACCTAGAAGATTCTGGGATTCTGTGATCTACCAGCACCTGCAGGGCCTGAGGTCTCACTGAATTTTCACTGAATTTTTTTAGAGTTGGAAGGGACTATCCAGTCCAACTCCCCTGCTGAAGCAAAATTGCCCAGAGCATGTTACTCAGAAGCATCCAGGAAGGTCTTGAAGGTCTCCAGAGAAGGGGACTCCACTCTGTGTTTTACTTTAGAGGGGCTGTAAGAGCCTGTTTCCTCTAACACCTGGGTCAGACGGGGTGTGCAGGGCAAAAATCACCTGCCCTGCACGATTTTTGCTCCAATTCACCTTGGAATGGGCCCAACAGTGTGTGTGAAGTTGCCCGTGGCTAGTGGGGCTCTGGCAGAGGTTGCCCCCCCTGTGTGTGGGCAGGAGAGAGTTGGGGAGCCCTTGGACCTTCTCCTTTACCTGTGAACTGGGCGCTGAGGACCTGGGGGTTGTGGATGATGTCCTTCCAGAGCTGCTCGAACTCGGGGATCCTGGCCACGTTCTGCAGCAGCCGCACGAGGTCCCGGCCGATCATGAAACAGTCCATGAACTGGGGAAAGGAGAGGGGGGGGAATAAATCTAATTTACATTTACCTGGTCCTCAGCAGGAGGAGGGGGAGAAGGTA
>NW_015091177.1:43145-44369 GCF_001431845.1 Calidris pugnax | reverse complement strand
GTCAGGAACAGCGTGGGGAGTAGGGCCCGAGAGGTGATTGTCCCCCTGTACTGGGCCCTGGTGAGGCCCCACCTCAAGGCCTGCATCCAGTTTTGGGCCCTTTCCCACAAAAAAGACATCGAGGTGCTGGAGCGGGTCCAGAGAAATGGCGACAAAGCTGGTGAGGGGTCTGGAGAATAAGTCTGATGAGGAGAGGCTGAGGGAGCTGGGGGTGTTCAGCCTGGAGAAGAGGAGGCTGAGGGGAGACCTTCTTGCTCTCTCCAACTCCCTGAAAGGAGGGTGTAGAGAGGTGGGGGTCGGTCTCTTTTCTCAAGTCACAGGCCATGGGACAAGAGGAGATGGCCTCAAGTTGCCCCAGGGGAGGTTCAGGCTGGATATTAGGAAACATTTTTTCCCTGAAAGGGTTCTCAGCCCTTGGACTGGGCTGCCCAGGGAGGTGGTTGAGGCCCCATCCCTGGAGGTGTTCAAAAGCCGGGTTGATGTAGTGCTGGGAGGTCTGGTTTAGTGATGATGCTCCTTATTTGTTGTGTGGGTGACTATTTTTGTCAGTCAGGTTGATGGTTGGACAAGATGATCTTGAAGGTCCCTTCCAACCTAGAAGATTCTGGGATTCTGTGATCTACCAGCACCTGCAGGGCCTGAGGTCTCACTGAATTTTCACTGAATTTTTTTAGAGTTGGAAGGGACTATCCAGTCCAACTCCCCTGCTGAAGCAAAATTGCCCAGAGCATGTTACTCAGAAGCATCCAGGAAGGTCTTGAAGGTCTCCAGAGAAGGGGACTCCACTCTGTGTTTTACTTTAGAGGGGCTGTAAGAGCCTGTTTCCTCTAACACCTGGGTCAGACGGGGTGTGCAGGGCAAAAATCACCTGCCCTGCACGATTTTTGCTCCAATTCACCTTGGAATGGGCCCAACAGTGTGTGTGAAGTTGCCCGTGGCTAGTGGGGCTCTGGCAGAGGTTGCCCCCCCTGTGTGTGGGCAGGAGAGAGTTGGGGAGCCCTTGGACCTTCTCCTTTACCTGTGAACTGGGCGCTGAGGACCTGGGGGTTGTGGATGATGTCCTTCCAGAGCTGCTCGAACTCGGGGATCCTGGCCACGTTCTGCAGCAGCCGCACGAGGTCCCGGCCGATCATGAAACAGTCCATGAACTGGGGAAAGGAGAGGGGGGGGAATAAATCTAATTTACATTTACCTGGTCCTCAGCAGGAGGAGGGGGAGAAGGTA
>NW_015091177.1:37493-41610 GCF_001431845.1 Calidris pugnax | reverse complement strand
CCCCGCTTTTGAAGCTGGCAGGTTTCGGCGAGGCTTCGGGTGACAGGCGGGAAGGTCAGCAGCTATTTAAAAATGTTCTTTCTCTCTCAAAGCAAACAATCGGCCCATAAATCTGCCAGTTGTTGGTTGTTTTCTTCTTTTTTTTTCCTTCTCCAGGACCGCAGCCAGCCTCTGAAGTTCAGACTTGACACTTGGACCTTCCTCCACCCAACGAGGAGGAAGGGGAGGGAGGGCAAGGAGCTGCTGAGCCATCACGTCCCAGCTTGGTCCCGTCACACCAGACGTAAGGATTTCTGCCTACACCCAGCTTTGGTGGCTTCTCCTGCACGTTCTGGACCAAAACGTGGCCTGGAGGTGGCCAACGTGTTCTCTCCAAGCCCACAAAGACACCCCCCAAGGGAGGAATCATAGAATCATAGAATTGCCCAGGCCGGAAGGGACCTCCAAAGGCCATCTAGTCGATCATCCTCGTGGCCCTCCTCTGGACCCTCTCCATCAGGTCCATGTCCTTCTTCTATTGAGGGCTCCAGACCTGCACACAAGACTCCAGGTGAGGTCTCACCAGAGCAGAGCAAAGTGGCAGAATCCCCTCTCTGGACCTACTGGCAACGCAGCTTTTGATGCAGCCCAGGATGGGATTGACCTTCTGGGCTGCAGCTGCCCACTGCCTGCTCATGTCCAGCTTCTCCTCCACCAGCACCCCCAAGTCCCTTTCCTCAGGGCTGCTTTCCAATCCCTCACCCCCCAGTTTGTATTGGTGGCGAGGATTGTTCCGGCCCAGGTGCAGAACCTTGCATTTGCTCTTGTTGAACCTCAGGAGGTTCACCTGGGCCCACCTCTCCAGCCTGTCCAGGTCCTTTTGGATGACATCCCGTCCCTCTGGTGTATCCACAACACCACACAGCTTGGAACTGATGTTCTTGCAGCTTTTGGAAGCCACAAGCACCGAGGTACCACGGCGGCAGGAGAAGAATGGTTTGAACCCTCGTGGCTTGAATAAAAGCAACCAAAATGAAGGAGCTCCATCAAAAAAGCTGCTCTTCCCCTCTCCACAGCCCAGAGTTTGATGGGATTTGGAAGCCACAAGCACCGAGGTACCACGGCGGCAGGAGAAGAATGGTTTGAACCCTCGTGGCTTGAATAAAAGCAACCAAAATGAAGGAGCTCCATCAAAAAAGCTGCTCTTCCCCTCTCCACAGCCCAGAGTTTGATGGGATAACTGGAGTAAATGGGTTTAAAACCCATTTTGAACCCATTCTTGGCCTGCTCTGAGAATGAATCACCCAGCACCGCCCACGCGGCGCAAACTCGGGGTGACTGGGGAACCAGCATCTCCCACACTTCCAGGGCTGAGGACACCAAACTCCTCAGAGAAACAGGTCTCTTTTCCTCAGGGGAAACCCTCGGATTCGCTCACCCTTTCCCGGAGGAGGGAGATGCAGAAATCCACCTCCTTCTGACGGAGCACCTGGAGCTGGGAGGTGCCGTGGTGGTCCACGATGAGGCGGAGGTAGGTGTACACCGCCATGGCGATCAAGAGGCTGCTCTTCAGCACCCACTCCCTGTAAAAGGCAGAAAGAAAGAAAGAAAACACCTTCAGCCACTGAATTTCACTCAATTTTAGAGTTGGAAGGGACCATAGAGATCATCTAGTCCAACTCCCCTGCTGAAGCAGGATTGCCCAGAGCTTGTCAGAGCACGTTACTCAGGAGCATCCAGGTGGGGCTTGAAAATCTCCAAGGAAGGGGACTCCACACCCTCCCTGGGCAGCCTGTCCCAGGGCTCTGCCACCCTCACCATGAAGAAGTTTCTCCTCAGATTTGAGTGGAACCTCTTCTGGTCCAACTTGTGCCCGTTGCCCCTCGTCCTCTCACTGGGAACCACTGAAAAGAGTCTGGCTCCCTCCTCCTTCAACCCTCCCTTGAGATACTTGTAGGCATTGAGAAGGTCTCCCCTCAGCCTTCTCTTCTCCAGACTAAAGAGTCCCATCTCTCTCAGTCTCTCCTCATCAGGGAGATGCTCCAATCCTTGAATCATCTTTGTTGCCCTTCGCTGGACTCTTTCTAGTAGTTCCCTGTCCCTCTTGAACTGGGGAGCCCAGAACTGGACGCAGGATTCCAGTTGTGGCCTCACCAGTGCAGAGCAGAGGGGGAGAATGACCTCCCTTGACCTCCTGGCCACACTCTTCCCCATGCAACCCAGGATCCCGTTGGCCTTTTTGGCCACAAGAGCACACTGCTTGCTCATTGTCATTTTACTGTCCACCAGGACCCCCAGATCTTTCTCTTCAGAGCTTGTCTCCAGCAGGTCCACCCCTAACCTGTACTGGTGCCTGACATTCTTCTCCCCAGGTGCAGGACCCTACACTTTTCCCTGTTGAACCTCATGAGGTTCTTCCTTGCCCAGTTCTCCAGCTTGTCCAGGTCTCGCTGGATGGCAGCACAGCCCCTCTGGGGTGTCAGCCACCCCTCCCAGTTTGGGATCATCAGCAAACTTGCTGAGGATACACTCTGTCCCCTCATCCAGGTCACTGATGAATATATTAAACAGCACGGGTCCAAGTATTGACCCCTGGGGGACACCACTGGTGTCTGGACACCACCTCCGTGAGGTCCACCAGCCAGAAATGATATAAATATGGAGACTCAGGATGGAGGAAACCAAGGAAAGAGCAGGGGCAGGGACTCCAGTCTGGAGAATGTTCACCCACAGACTGTTCCCTGCTTCAAACTGGGTGCTTGGTCCAGCTCTTCCTCCCCCAGACCAGTCCCATCCCAGTCTAACATTGGGGTGCTGGTACCCCAAACTCTCTGGCAGCCCTCAGATGAGCTCATGGGTGGGTTTCCAGGCCCACAGTGATCCATCACCCCCAGCTCCCCCAAACATCCAGCATCCATCACCCCCAGCTCCCCCCAACATCCAGCATCCAGCACCCCCAGCCCTAAATCACCCGGTCCCCCTGGAAGTGCCACCCCACGGCAAGGTCACGGCCACCTGAAGGGCCACCAGCCCCACGGCAAGTGACTCAGAGCTGCCCTAAATCATCCCGCAGGTTAATTAGTTCAGGGGAGACCCAGTGGAGGTTTCATTAGGGAGGATGTGGGAGTAATTAAGGTCGGGATCCCCAGGAGGGGGGTGGCAGGTCAGTGTGTCCACCCCCCCTGACCTTTTCCTAGCGATGACTGGGCAGAAAAAGAGAACAAAATGCTGTCAAAAGAGGGCAAAAAGCCACCTGGAGCTGCAGGATTCATTGATCCAAGGGGCAGAGAGAAGGAAAACACTGGGAGGAAGCATCGGGCTCGTGCCGCAATTAGCAACGAGCGGCTCAATTAACACAGAGCCTTGGAGAGGCAGAGGAACCTGCCTCCTTCTCCAGCGGGTAGTGCTCCAGAAGCAGCTTTGCTGGAAGAGTTTTTAATTAAAACCGAGCCCTCCACGCTCCAAACGCGGCATCAGACCTTCGCACGCGGGGTTTTTAATTAAAGCCCCAGCTTTTCCCCGAATCAAAGCCCATAAATCCCAGCAAAGAGCTGCAGGTTCTCCCTCGGGCTCAGTTCCAGCCCTTGACTCCAACGACCAACCACCACCACCACCCTTCCACGGGGGCCGAGCCTCTTCCTCTGAAATCTCCTCCTCTGACAACCTCAAGTGACAAAATTCAGCCGTTATTCAGCGTTTGGAGCTTTCTCCTGCAGACCCGTGGCCTTGGATGGCCCCTGAGAAGCTGCTTTTTCTCCCTCAGCCCAGCTGGTTGCAGTTATTTGTTTGCAAGACAAGAGCTGTCGGGCTTTGGCAAGAGGAGGAAGGCTCCCGAGGTGCTCCAAGGCACAGGGTGACCACAACAAGTAGGACCAAGGCAAGGGAAAGCCACGTCAAGAGCTGGCAGGGGGTTAAATATGGTTGGGAATGGAAGAGCTGAGCTTAACACAACATCAGCTGAAGCAATTCTGCGAAGAACCGAAGGTCAACCAAGTCCAGAAGATCAGGGAATGGTTTGGGTTGGAAGGGACCTTGAAGATTATCTGGTTTCCACCTCCTTCCCTGGGTAGGGACACCTCCCACCAGCCCAGGTTGCTCCAAGCCCCCTCCAACCTGCCCTTCAACCCCTCCAGGGATG
>NW_015091177.1:31499-34415 GCF_001431845.1 Calidris pugnax | reverse complement strand
TAGGTCCCGCCGTAGGGCTTCCCTCTCCTCCTGGGAGTCACCACTCCTGCTTAGCTTGGTATCAAGCTAAAATGTCACACGAGCTGGAAATGTCACACCAGGGCTTGAAAAGGTGCTGGGTAACGGGGCAAAGGGGCCCTGGAGGAGATTTTCCTGCAGGAAAAGCCCATCAATATGCTCCCACAGCAAAAACACCACCCCAAAAATCTGCCTCTCTCGGAGGGAGCAGGACAAGGAGCCACCATGGAGGGTTTTCCCCTCGTTTTGTGCCCGGTCGTTGCTCTCTGGTCACCACTCCTGCTTAGCTTGGTATCAAGCTAAAATGTCACACGAGCTGGAAATGTCACACCAAGGCTTGAAAAGGTGCTGGGTAACGGGGCAAAGGGGCCCTGGAGGAGATTTTCCTGCAGGAAAAGCCCATCAATCTGCTTCCACAGCAAAAACACCACCCCAAAAATCTGCCTCTCTCGGAGGGAGCAGGACAAGGAGCCACCATGGAGGGTTTTCCCCTCGTTTTGTGCCCGGTCGTTGCTCTCTTCAGCCCATTCCAGCCTCCCCCAGCCCCTACCTTTGCTCAGTCAGTATCTCCAGCACGTTCTCAGCCAACCAGATGTTCTTTGCTGTCACATCCCCACCTGGAAAGCAGCAAAAAGAGAAAAAAACCAGTCAGATGGAGCAGGGCTATTCATCAAACTCAACCAAACCATGGATGCTTCGGTCCCAGTATCCCCAGTAAAGCCAAGCTAATTCAGGGGTTTCCTCCCTGCCTGGAGAACACTCTCCTGCCCCACGTGTTTGGCCGTTCCTCGACAGAGCACATTTCTAGGCACAAGTGTTTTTCTGTTTGGGGACCAAGGGGGTCTTTGCTGCAACAATATTCTTGCAAAAGAACTGAGATAACACAGAGTCAGTAATTATCCTTCCGGAAAGCAAAGGGGAAGCCAGGAAGGGATGAGATTCAGCAGCTGGAAAAGAGAAAACGTTTGCAGCTGCTGAGCCTGCAAAAGGGCAATGGTGTCTGCAAAAAAATTAAAAAAAAATGTCCCAAACTCCCAAATAAAGGCCCAGTGTCAAAGGGATGTCTCACGCCCTCGGTCTGGGCTTCCAGCACGAAGCTGGAGACTTTGGAAGCTGTGGCTGGGAGAGGATCTGGGCCTGGGGAGAAGGGGGGGGCACGGAAAATGCCTAAAGCAGGGCAGCCAAAAACAATGGGATCAGAACAATTAAAGCAGCTGTAATAAAAGCGGTGAGAAGTGAGAGAGCAGCAGCCCTTCCAGAACAGAAGGGGCCCCGAACGGGGAGGGGAAACAAGGGATGCCTTCACGAGGGGTTTGGTTTTTGGTTTTGTTTGGGGGTTTTTTTTGTTTTTTTTTTTTAAATGTTCTGTGTTTACACCCTGACAACAGCTTGGCCCGTGCTCAGGACGTTGTCGTCCCCTCCCTCCCTCATTCCCTCCCTCCCTCCTTCTTCTTCCTCCCCCGAAAAGAGCAGCCCCGAGCGATTCCCAACCCCGTAGGATTAAAAAACACCATGTGTTTTTTAAAAAAAAACAAACAAAAAACCACCACCACCGTGGGTTTTACGGGGGGACGTTAATTCCTCCTGGGTGGACGTCAACACCCAGCGGAGAACACGGAAGAGGCACCGTTCCTGTGACTCCGGAAAGGCGTGTGTGTGTGTGTGTGTGTGAGGTTGGAGGGGGGACACACACACTCTGTGGGCCACCGTGTTTTTTAAAAAAAAACAAACAAAAAACCACCACCACCGTGGGTTTTACGGGGGGACGTTAATTCCTCCTGGGTGGACGTCAACACCCAGCGGAGAACACGGAAGAGGCACCGTTCCTGTGACTCCGGAAAGGCGTGTGTGTGTGTGTGTGTGAGGTTGGAGGGGACACACACACACCATGGGCCACCATACGGCCACTGCTGGCTCCCTGGAGCCCCTGGAGGGGCTACCAACTCGCCGTGGGGCAAAGTGGGCTCTCTGAGGAGTTACAGAGGAGCCAGAGGCATCCCAGAGGTCAGAGCCGGGGACTGAGGATGATCTCGCACAGCCCTACGGGGTGAAATCTGGCAGAAACAGGAATCAATCCACTTCCTGGCTGGTTTTAGCCTTTGCCAGAAGCCCTCCTGGCTCTCTCTGTGATTCACCCTTCATGGAAGGCTGGTTGGGAGCAAAGGTTTATCCTCATTTCCTCACCAGACAGGTCGGGGCAGGCTTGGTGCCTGCAGCAAATCCCGCTCCCCCCTCTCAGCCGGGCACGGAGACGCTGGGGAAGTCTGTCCTGGCTCCAATGCCAAGCAAAGCATGGCACGAGCCAGCCCTGGTTGGCCACCAAGCCAAGGGTGGTGGTGGTGGGGACGGTCACCTGGCTCCTGGTGGCACAACTCACCCGCGATCTGCTTCATGAAGGTCATGCAGACGCCGTCGGCGCCGAGGACCCCGCTCTTCACCAGCTCCCGCAGCAGCCACACCAGCTGGGCAGAGGGAAAGATAATCACAAAATCAATCATCTAGGGCTGGAAGAGACCCTCGGGATCAATGGGCCAAGGCCAATGGGATGAGGTTTAATAAGGCCAAGTGCCGGGTCCTGCATTTTGGTCAGAACAACCCCAGGCAACGCTACAGACTTGGGGAAGAGTGGCTGGAGCTGCCCAGAAGAAAAGGCCCTGGGGGTGTTGGTGGACAGCAGGCTGAACATGAGCCAGCAGTGTGCCCAGGTGGCCAAGAAGGCCACCAGCATCCTGGCTCGTATCAAGAATAGCGTGGCCAGCAGGAGTAGGGAAGTCATCGTGCCTCTGGACTAGGCCCTGGTGAGGCCTCACCTCGAGTGCTGTGTTCAGTTCTGGGCCCCTCACCACAGGAAAGACATTGAAGTGCTGGAGCGTGTCCAGAGGAGAGCCACCAAGCTGG
>NW_015091177.1:15639-31440 GCF_001431845.1 Calidris pugnax | reverse complement strand
TAGGTGAGGGGTGTTTTGTAATTGTTTGGTGTTTGTTTTTTTTGTTTGTTTGTTTGGTTTTTTTTGTGGTTGGACTCGATGATCTCAGAGGTCCCTTCCAACCACTAAGATTCTGTGATTCTGTGAAGTCCAACCATCTACCCTACTCTAAAGTTCTCCCCCCTACACCGTATCCCCCACCACCACATCGAAACGGTTCTTAAACACAGCCAGGGATGGGGACTCAACTCAATGCCCGACCCCTCTCTCTGTGAAGAATTGTTTCCTAATGTCCAGATCAGCACAAGCCCCCCACCCTTGGACACCCTTGTCTCCCCAACACCTCCTTGCCTCCAAACACCACCACGTTTCGAGTCAACACGGAGCAAAGAAGCTCCAACCATTTCCCCCACCAAACCCTCCACGCTCAAACACCCTCCCCGCCTGGATGCTGTGGAAAGGAGCGATTTTTGGGGAGAAAAAAAAACCTTCTCCTCACCTGGGTCCGACATGTGTCCTGCAGCTTCAAGTATTTCTCCATGAGAATGTGGTTGATCTTGTTGAGAACGATGTTCATGCCGTCCCGGCTCACCAGCGCCAGGTCCCGGTAGCACTGCAGCAGAGGAGAAAGAGAGATGGTTACAAAGGAAGGACCATAATGGAAAAGCCCATGGTTTTAGCAAACTTGACCAGAAAACATCTCAGGGGAAGGTCAAGACAGAGAGATTCCCACCAGGTGACCTGAATTGGTGTCCCCAGGGCCAACCAAGGAGAGCCATTATAGACTCCTGAGATGGTTTGGGTTGGAAGGGATCTTGAAGATCACCCAGTTCCACCCAGGCCAGGGCCTTCAGGAAGGGGTCGGTTGATAAACAGTCATGTCCACGTGGCTTAAGCCCCCCACCACCGCTCCCAGTCTCCCCAGTGACAACTGGAACCACACGGAAGGTGCCCACAGGACTTGGGGTCACTCCAACGTGATGCTGGTCCCGTTTGGCCACGTGGGAGCTCCGGGGAGATGCAGGAGAAGAGGCAGATTGTCCCCAGGCCACCGCTCCTCCTGGCCCAAACCTTCCAGGGGGAGCCAGAGGTGGATTTGGAGATGGTCTGGCTCCAAACCCTGCTGCCACCACGGCATATTTTGGGTTAGAAATCCACGTATTCTCTCCAGGATCCAAACTGGTGGATTTGGTGGGGTCGTGCTATGGGATCACAGGGAAAAGAAGGATTTTCTCCCCTCTCCTCTGCCACCAGGAGCTGGACAAAAAGCTGGGATGGAGAGAAAGCCAAGGTGGCAGCTCTCCCTTCCCCTCCGGTCAGGACAGCAGGGGGTGGAGGGTGATTAGGAAGTAATTTGCTAAGTGGTTCTGCATGAATGTTAATTTGTGCCAGTAAATGTCATGATATTCCAGAGAGCAGGGGTCTGGTGGCTGCATCCTCCTTTTAGACAGTTAATTAGGCCTCGAAAAGATCTCTTTGATTAGAGACTCCCTGGGCTCAGGCTTTCCTTTTCAATATAATACCGTGTAAAAAAAAATAATCTATATATGAAAAAAAACCCCAATAAATAAATAAAACCCTAAACAAATCCAAGAGGTGTAGACTCTTTGGGGCTTTTAATTGCTTTTGAAATGCTAAATGAATCCCTGCAAAGAGGAGTCAGACTCAGAATCTCCACAAAGAGGATTACCTGCCCAGGAATGCACGACATCTCCCTCCAGAAAATAAACTCCTACGTCACACTCACTGGAAAAAAAGCAGGGGACAGAACTGGGCCAGGACACAGCCAGCTCCCCCCGTGGGTCTGCTCCACCTCAGATGAAGCTTTGACCTAAAAACGTCGGTGTTGGGGGGTCCCTGCCCTGCCTGGATCCCACCTCCTGAGCTCCAGGGCACGATGAAGAACAGCCATCACCCTTGGCACGTCCCCACCACCCTGAGGAGCAGCCACAAGATGAACATCTTTCACCTCAGTAGCTTTTCTGGGTGGTTGGTAGCTTCTGCCTTCAAAGAATTCACAATTTTCTGGGTGAAAGAGCTGGGTGTTGGGTTTTCTTGATGGATGTGTGGTGGCCACCTCAGTGTTTAAAGCCACCACAAGGTCCCGTGATGCGGCCCCAAGAGCAGGGAATGAGCTCCCCATGGGCTGGGTGGATTTTGGCAACGTCCTCAGGAGAAGGGTTGGAACAAACAGCTCCAAAGTCCCTCTAATCTGAGGGATTTGCTTCTGGTTCAGTATTTAAGTCCCAGGAGGAAGGAAGGCCACCATAATCCCATTACCTGGGGAAGTTTGGCAGCTCCTCCCCTCGCTCCCTGCTCGCTTCCTCAAATCCCACGGGCAAACGCCGCAGAAAAATCCAAATTTAAACCTCACTTAGGGTTTTTGTTGATCCTCAGCCCAAAGTACAACCAGCCAGAGGAGAACAATTCCCATTTTACCAGGGTCACGGCACCACGACGTGTCGCCCACCAGTCACTTAGAGGGGTCAGACTGGACCCCTGATTAAATAATCCAAAGCAAGGTGCTTGGAAAAAAAAAACCCAAAAAAATCAACAAACCATCTTCAGGGCTTCAGCAGATGGGGGTTGGGAGAAAACAACAACAACAAAAAAAACCCAAACAAAACTGAATTTCTTGATTATTGCCAAGGCTGCAAACAATCCATCGTCTCCCTCCCCGCTCTGGGCAGATTGGAGCTGCCGCTCGTTTTAATTAACAGGAAGGAAGGAATGATAAATGTTCGCTTGAAATGAAGGGGAGAAAAGAAAAATTAAAGGCAAAGAGCCACGGAGAGGAGGAGAAAGGTCCCCTCCCACCCAGCAGAGGGGCAGGAGATGGGGCACGACAGAGGAGATGTTGGAGCTGGTCCACAGGGAGGGCTCGGTGCCCTCTGATCCCGGAGGAGGATGTTAATTAAAAAGGGAGAGGTGCCAGGTGGAGGAGGGAGAGATCTGAGGGCTTGGGTGCTGTCACTGGGATATTTGAAGGTAGTCAAGTGTCCCTCCTCACAGCTGGACACACTTAGAGCTGCTAAATCACTCCTGGCTGGAGGCTGGAGGCAACAAAGGGGGAGGAAAATCCACCCTCGTGGCGAGGGGAAGGCTGTGCCACCATCTCTTTAATTCATCCGAAAGGGGATGGGGCAGCTCCAGTCCCAAAACTGGGAGATGGGGTTTAACAGCCTCTCTGGGGATAATAGGGGGTACCCCCACCTCCCCACCACGCAGCGGGAGATGTGGGTGGGGGATGGTGCAAGAAGATGGGGTTTAACAGCCTCTCTGGGGATAACAAGGGGTACCCCCACCTCCCCACCACGCAGCAGGAGATGTAGGTGGGGGATGGTGCAAGAAGAATCACAGAATCCCAGAATCTTCTAGGTTGGAAGGGACCTTCAAGATCATCTTGTCCAACCGTCAACCGAACTGACAAAAATAGACACCCCCACAACAAACAAGGAGCATCATCACTAAACCATCCCTCCCAGCACCACATCAACCCGGCTTTTGAACACCTCCAGGGATGGGGCCTCAACCCCCTCCCTGGGCAGCCCAGTCCAATGGCTGAGAACCCTTTCAGGGAAAAAAATTTTCCTAATATCCAGCCTGAACCTCCCCTGGGGCAACTTGAGGCCATTTCCTCTCGTCCTGTCGCCTGGGACTTGAGAGAAGAGCCCGACCCCCACCTCTCTACACCCTCCTTTCAGGGAGTTGGGGAGAGCAAGAAGGTCTCCCCTCAGCCTCCTCTTCTCCAGGCTGAACACCCCCAGCTCCCTCAGCCTCTCCTCATCAGACTTATTCTCCAGACCCCTCACCAGCTTTGTCGCCCTTCTCTGGACCCGCTCCAGCACCTCAATGTCTTTTTTATGGTAGGGGGCCCAAAACTGGACACAGTACTCAAGGTGAGGCCTCACCAAGAAGAGCCAGATCCAATGAAGAAATCGCTGAGGAAACCCAAGATGACCAAGCAGATGGAGTGAGATGCCTCTGGTGGAGCACTGGGACCGGACCCTGCTCAGCTTCGAGGGCAATGACCACTGAAATACCCTCAAATGCCAACAGAGCTACGATATCCCTAATTTTAGGGGGGTAAACAAGAGGTCCCAGGAGGATGGTGAAGCCTCGTGGGGTCTGTTTGGTTCGGTACCACTTCTACACCAACCTCGTTGGGTTGGATGCTCTTGCACTCACACCTGAGGCTGTGAACCTTAGAGAATCAAAAAATGGTTTGGGTTGGATGGGACCTCAAAGATCATCAAGTTCCAACCCCCCAACCCTGGGCAGGGCCCCCTCCCACCAGCCCAGGTTGCTCCAAGCCCCCTCCAACCTGCTCTTGAACCCCTCCAGGGATGGGGCATCTTCACCCAATCTTCTTCCCAGAGATGGGAACCAGAGATGGGACCAGCACTGGCCACTCTGAGCATCCTGGACCCATGGGCTTCTCGCTGGAGGATGAAGAGACCTCTGGCCTCTGCGTGACGATCGCAGAGCTCTCGCAAGATGCCCCATCAGTCAGGCAAACATTAACCCCTCTTCAAAGTCAAGGAGTAACTCTTCCTCCCCTCCAAAGCCTGGTAGAAAAAAATCACTGACCATCTCCCCGTCCCTGCTGTCTGGACACAGATGACCTCAGGGCCCAGCAGAGCAGCAGATCTAATTAGTCCCTAAGAAAAGCAACGTGCTCCGACGAGCGGATCTGACAAGAGCAGGAGAGGACCAGCTGCCTCTAATTAAGGTGGCCATGAGCAGCAGAGCATGTCCCCAGCCTGTCATCTCCGGGAGACGGCGGCGGTGGCTGCCAGGGGCTCGGTCACAAGGGATTTGGACTCTCACCCCTTTCCTGGAGGAGATCTCAGAGCGTGGGGGGATGTGCTGGGCAGGTTTATCCCGGTTCCTCATGATGGGATGGCCAGCAAGTGAAGATAGGAAGCTGGAGAAGGATGGAATCACTCAACCTTTGCTTCCAGACCTGCCCCATGAGTCTTATGTCCGGTTAACCACGTCTGGATACTCCCCACCACAGCCTGGAGGGGAGAAGAGGCCAGTGGTCTCCTGGGAGGCATCAAGAAGAACATGGCCAGCGGGTGGAGGGAGGTCATTCCCACCTCTGCTCTGCCCTGGGGAGGCCCCAGCTGGAGCTCTGGGACCAGTTGTGGGCTCCCCAATTCCAGAAGGACAGGGAAGTGCTGGGGAGGGTCCAGCAAAGGGCTACGAGGATGCTGAGGGGCCTGGAGCATCTCTCTGGGGAGGAAAGGCTGAGGGACTTGGGGCTTTTGAGTCTGGAGAAGAGAAGGCTGAGGGGGGATCTGATCAAGGCCTGGAAATCCTTCCAGGGTGGGGGTCAGGAGGATGGGGCCAGGCTTTTTCCAGTGGTGCCCAGGGACAGGACAAGAGGAAATGGGCACAAGCTTGAATATAAGAAGTTCCATCTCAACATGAGGAGGAACTTCTTGACTTTTTGACTTCTTGACTTCAAGCTGGAAGGGAACAGATTTAGACTGGAGATGAGGAGAGGGTTCTTCACTGGGAGGGTGGTGGAGCACTGGAACAGGTTGCCCAGGGAGGTGGCTGAGGCCCCTTCCCTGGAGATATTCAAGGAGAGGCTCAACGAGGCCCTGGGCAACCTGGTCTAGTTGGGGGTGGCCACAGATGGAGGGAGGTCATCCTGCCCCTCTGCTCTGCCCTGGGGAGGCCCCAGCTGGAGCTCTGGGACCAGTTGTGGGCTCCCCAGTTCCAGAAGGACAGGGAAGTGCTGGAGAGGGTCCAACGGAGGCTGCGAGGGACTGGAGCATCTCTGTGATGAAGAAAGGTTGAGGGACTTGGGGCTGTTCAGCTGGAGAAGAGCAGACTGAGATCCCATCGATGCTGAGCAAGAGCTAAAGGGTGAGGGGGCAATAGGATGGGGCCAAGCTCTTCCCAGTGGTGCCCGGGGACAGGACAAGGGACAACGGGGACAAACTGGGACACAGGAAATGACCGTGAGGGTGGCAGAGCCCTGGAAGAGGCTGCCCAGAGAGGGGGTGGGGTCTTCTTCTCTGGAGAGATTCCAAACCCGCCTGGATTTGATCCTGTGGGACCTGCTCTGGGTGACCCTTCTTGGGCAGGGGGTGGGACTGGGTGGTCTCCAGAGGTCCCTTCCAACCCCTACAATTCTGTGATCCTGTGACATTTACCCTTTGGAAGACCATCCCGTAGAGCGCGACTAGTCAACAACTGGACATGCTCTTTGGCTCCCACAGAAGGATGAGTTCAGGGATGCTCCAAACCTCAGCTGGACTCGGCCTCTCCGGGTTTCCAAGTCTTGTGCTGGGCACAGGAGGCAGGATCGGGCCAGAGCCCAAGGAGAGCAGGGCTGGGACTCCGTGGTCAGGGCTTGGGAAGGCCTTTGGCCAACAAGGAGAGCAAAACTCATGAGGAACCTGACTCGCACCAGCACCCTCAGCAATCGGACTCCCGGGAGAAGCATGTTTTTGCTTCCAAGAGGTGATTTTTGGGGAACAGAGCCATATTTTCATCGACAAGGACCAGCCCATCCAGTAATGCCAAGGTTCTGGGAGCTAAAGCTGATCTAGTGCTTCGGTGGAGAGAGCTCTGCCCTCGTAGCGATGATTAAATCAAGAGAGGACATCACAAGAATCACCTTCAGCTGGGACTTAGAGACCATCCCTAATGGCACATCCATGACAGACCCCCCCCACGACCTCCAGAACCCATTTCAACCTCTTCAAACTCTGCCCCACACCCCTGAACCGAAACGCACCCAACACCAGGACCCCCAGGGATCACTCCCCACACACGGCCCTTCCAGTAGGACTGGTTTTTCCCCCCGTCGCTGCTACAAATAGGTCTGGTTTCTATCACAAAACATCATTTTCAGCTCCCTCCCCAGCCCCCCCAGTTCGCAGCCGCAGCGCCAAATTCCCATCCGAGACCTTTAGAGAAACAAAACGTTCATCTCCCACCAGGTGAGAGGCTCCAATTTTAAAAATTGCAGTTTACGGCCTTGTTAAAAAGAGCTATTCAAAAATTACATCCGCTCCGCCAAATTAATAGAGGCGGAACTGCTAAGAAAGCAATTTTCTCTAGGAATTGAACGTGTTCCTCCTCTAGAGCCCGGGTGATTATTTCTGTAGGCATCTACATCTGGCTTCCAGCACGTCAATCCCTTCCGAAGACGAGCCAGAAACTGGGAAAGGTCTTGCAGTTGCTTGAAGAATGAACATTCGCCTCCCACGGTGAAAAAAAAAACCAATTAATTCCAGGGCTGGGAGAGAAACCAGCCAAACTGTCTTCCCCGGCGGCGGCAGCAGCTCCTGGGCCACGTGGACACAAGAAACCCAGGAATGGTCCAAGCAAAGTCATTGCCCCGTGATAATAAACACAGCTCTGAGCCCAGAGTTCCAACCAGGCGCCTTCCGAGACCCAAAAACTTCCCTTTCTCCAAATCCCTGCCCGCCTGGAAAGGCAAAAAAAAAGAATCTCTCTTGGATAAATGTTCCTCGCTCACCGATGGACGTGTCTTACCTTCTGCGCCTGAGAGGGTTCCGTCAAGACCAGGGTGAAAAGGCCCAGGCAGATCTCTTCATGCTGAGGGGTTCCTTTACAGATCTGAGGGGAAAAAAGGGCAAAAACATGTCCAAGAGAGAAAAAAAATTCGGTGAGGGGGTGAGATGGGAGGTTTGGGGTGAGATGGGAGGTTTGGGGAAGGCCAGGAAAGCGACAGGAGGAGGAAACCCCTCTCAGACCCATCAAAGGGGTGGTCAACGGGGCGGTCAACGGGGCACCCAACGCCCAGCGAGGAATTCAAAGCAGGATCACAAGGGAATAAAGAAACCACCCGGGGTCTCTCCAACATTTCTACCCCCCTGGGAAGTCAACACCAGTGCAAACCTCTCAGCATCGAGTGCTTTTAGTTGGATCAATTAAGGATATCTCATTAACGAGGGGTAACAAACCCCCAGACTCTTTGTCTGTGGTTGAAGACATGGCCCGGCTCTTCTTAAAGACTTTTCTACAACTTGTTCATCAAGAAGGAAAGTATCTAAGGAGCTTCAGGGCCCTAAAAATCCAGCCTGGGCTGTTGAGCTTTTCCCATTAAGGGAAGGCAACTCCACCAGCCCAAGGTGTTCCAGGGAGGAAAAAATGTGACCAACCAACACGTCTGTGAACCCATCAACGTGTCCCATCAGAGTTTCCCTTATACGGTAACATCTGCAGCTTCGCGTCGGGGAGTATTTTAAGACCATGAAGAGTTAGAAAATAAATGCTCGACAGAAAGGCTGAACCTGCCCTTTTCCAGCCGTCTGGAGGCCGGGTTGTTGGGAGGCCAGGAAAAAAAAAGTTGATGCTGAGGGGAGGAGGAGGACAAAAATACAGGAGAAAGTTTGCTGATGGTACAACAGAGGGCTGGGCCACCATCCAGAGAGACCCGGACAAGCTGGAGAGCAGAGCTGGGCAGAGAAGAACCTCATGAGGTTCACCAAGGGCCAAGTGTAGGGTCCTGTACCTGGGGAGGAAGAACCCCAGGCACCAGTAGAGGTTGGGGGTGGACCTACTGGAAGGTACTACTGAGGAGAAGGATCTGGGGGTCCTGGTGGCCACTAAACTCTCCAGGAGCCAGCAATGGGCCCTGGTGGCCAAGAGGCCAATGGGATCCTGGGCTGCGGAGGGAAGAGCGTGGCCAGGAGGTGGAGGGAGGTCATTCTCCCCCTCTGCTCCACACTGGGGAGGCCACAACTGGAATCCTGCGTCCAGTTCTGGGCTCCCCAGTTCCAGAGAGACAGGGAACTGCTGGAGAGAGTCCAGTGCGGGGCAACGGAGATGATGGAGGGGTTGGAGCATGGGTCCGGAAAGACTGAGAGCTGGGGCTCTTCAGTCTGGAGAAGAGAAGGCTGAGGGGAGACCTTATTAATATCTAAAGGTTGGGTTGAAGGAGGATGGAGCTGGACTCTCCTCAGTGGTTGCCAGTGAGAGGACGAGGGGCAATGGGCACAAACTGGAAGATGGGAAGTTCCATCTCAACATGAGGAGGAACTTCTTTGGGGTGAGGGTGGCAGAGCCCTGGAAGAGGCTCCCCAGGGAGGGTGTGGTGTCCCCTTCTCCGGAGATCTCCAAGCCCCACCTGGATGCTCCTGAGGGATGTGCTCTTGATGGGCCAAGAGCGGGGAGAGCACAACTTGGCCTGGTCTCGGTGCGGGTACGATACATCCCAAATTATTCCCTCCAGGCAGGACTTCTCATCCCTCAAGGAGCTGTGACACTTACGTGAGCGTTGAGGGCATCGTTAGCCTCCCTCTCCGACAGCCCGTTGGTTAACGAAGTCACGATGCCCACGCATCTTTCCAGCCTCTGAAAGAGAGAAAAGCCAAACGTCACCAAACGTTCCATCCTGGGGGGCATCAAGAAGAGCGTGGAGAACCTCAAGGGAGGTCATCCTGCCCCTCTGCTCTGCCCTGGGGAGGCCCCAGCTGGAGCACTGGGACCAGTCCTGGGCTCCCCAGTTCCAGAAGGACAGAGAACTGCTGGAGAGGGTCCAGCAAAGGGCTACAAAGAGGATGCTGAGGGGACTAGAAACCCTCTCTTAGAAGGAGAGGCTGAAGGACATGGGGCTTTTGAGTCTGGAGAAGAGAAGGCTGAGGGGGGATCTGATCAACACCTGGAAATCCTTCCAGGGTGGGGGTCAGGAGGATGGGGCCAGGCTTTTTCCAGTGGTGCCCAGGGACAGGACAAGAGGAAATGGGCACAAGCTTGAATATAAGAAGTTCCATCTCAACATGAGGAGGAACTTCTTGACTTTTTGACTTCTTGACTTCAAGCTGGAGGGGAACAGATTTAGACTGGAGATGAGGAGAGGGTTCTTCACTGGGAGGGTGGTGGAGCACTGGAACAGGTTGCCCAGGGAGGTGGCTGAGGTCCCTTCCCTGGAGATATTCAAGGAGAGGCTCAACGAGGCCCTGGGCAACCTGGTCTAGTTGGGGGTGTCCCTGCTGACTGCGGGGGGGTTGGACTAGATGGCCTTTGGAGGTCCCTTCCGGCCTGGGCAATTTTATAATTCTATGATGACTTTGAGGGTGGCAGAGCCCTGGCAGAGGCTGCCCAGAGAGGTGGTGGGGTCTCCTTCTCTGGAGACATTCAAACCCCACCTGGCCACGTTCCTGTGGGACCTGCTCTGGGTGACCCTCCTCTAGCAGGAAGTTGGGCTAGATGATCTCCAGAGGTCCCTTCCAACCCCGTAGCATTCGGTGATTCTGTCACAAATTCGGAAGCACGAGTCGAGCACATCCTCAGCGACACAAGACACAGCCCAGGCTGCTTTCACCCTCCACCCAAACACCCCGACAGCCAGAAAACCAGCCAGCTCTCGGTTCCTCTCAAAGCTCCACCAGCTGGAGAAGCCACCGCTTCATCCCCCTTCGTTTGATTCGCACGTTTGGGGTTTAAACGCTCTGCTGACACCACCCCAAGAGCCAAAAAGTAAATGTGTGATTATTCAGCGACGTTAATACTGATGTCACTTTGACACCAGGCCAGGACACGGCCGTGCCAAGGCTGAATTTGGGGCAGGGGGCTGAATCCTCACCCCGAGCTGCACCCCCCACCCAGGACGAGGAGTTGTCCCCGTCCCCGTCATCCAGCAGCTCCTGGCCATGTGGGAAGCAGCCGGAAAACCTTCTGTTTTCATCATTTAACATCTGAGGAGCTTCTGGCTGAGAATAACCAGCAGGAGCAGATGTTTCCAGGCAAACACCCCGCGGGATGAAGGGTTGGGAAGAGCCACAGAGTCCAGAGTGGTGAGATCCAGGAGCCCAGGGATGAAAACGAGGGGACGAGGGGACAGAGTGTATCCTCAGCAAGTTTGCTGATGATACCAAACTGGGAGGACTGGCTGACACCCCAGAGGGCCGTGCCGCCATCCAGAGAGACCTGGACAGGCTGGAGAACTGGGCAAGGAAGAACCTCATGAGGTTCAACAGGGAAAAGTGTAGGGTCCTGCACCTGGGGAAGAAAAATGCCAGGTACCAGCACAGGTTAGGGGTGGACCTGCTAGAGACAAGCTCTGAAGAGAAAGATCTGGGGGTCCTGGTGGACAGTAAAATGACAATGAGCAAACAGTGTGCTCTTGTGGCCAGGAGGCCAATGGGATCTTGGGTTGCATAGGGAAGAGTGTGGCCAGCAGGTCAAGGGAGGTCATTCTCCCCCTCTACTCTGCACTGGGGAGGCCACAACTGGAGTACTGGGCCCAGTTCTGGGCTCCCCAGTTCAAGAGGGACAGGGAACTACTGGAAAGAGTCCAGCGAAGGGCAACAAAGATGATTCAAGGATTGGAGCATCTCCCTGATGAGGAGAGACTGAGAGAGCTGGGACTCTTTAGTCTGGAGAAGAGAAGGCTGAGGGGAGACCTTCTCAATGCCTCCAAGTATCTCAAGGGAGGGTTGAAGGAGGAGGGAGCCAGACTCTTTTCAGTGGTTCCCAGTGAGAGGACGAGGGGCAACGGGCACAAGTTGGACCAGAAGAGGTTCCACTCAAATCTGAGGAGAAACTTCTTCACGGTGAGGGTGGCAGAGCCCTGGGACAGGCTGCCCAGGGAGGGTGTGGAGTCCCCTTCCTTGGAGATTTTCAAGACCCGCCTGGATGCTCCTGAGTAACATGCTCTGACAAGCTCTGGGCAATCCTGCTTCAGCAGGGGAGTTGGACTAGATGATCTCTATGGTCCCTTCCAACTCTAAAATTCAGTGAAATTCAGTGAAAACACTTGGAGAAGCAAAGGGCAAAGGCTCCCACTCCAAGTGAGACGATTCGGAGGTGCCCCTTCTCCACAGAGGGCACGACCAGCCCCACGTAGAACTGGTTTCTTCTCCCCAGCATCCTGGGCACTGGTGTCAGCCCATGGCTGCCTCTGGTGCGAGGAAATTTTGGGGGGCATCAAGAAGAACGTGGCCAGCGGGTGGACAGAGGTCATCCCCATCCCCCATCTCCAACTTGAACCTCCCCTGGTGCACCCTGAGGCCATTTCCTCTTCTCCCATGGCCTGTTCTTTGGAAGAAGAGACTGACTCCCTTCTCTCTACACCCTCCTTTCAGGGGGTTGGAGAGAGTGAGAAGGTCTCCCCTCAGCCTCCTTGTCTCCAGGCTGAACCCCCCCAGCTCCCTCAGCTGCTCCTCACAAGTTCTCCAGACCCTTCTCCTTGGTCTCCAGACCCCTCACCAGCTCCGTTGTCCTTCTCTGGACACACTCCAGCCCCTCAATGGCTTTTTTTGTGGTGAGGGGCCCAAAACTGGACACAGCCCTCGAGGTGGGGCCTCACCAGTGCCCAGTCCAGGGGGACAGTCACCTCCCGAGTCCTACTAGCCATGCTGTTCCTGACACAGGCCAGGATGCTGGTGGCCTTCTTGGCCACCTGGGCACGCTGCTGGCTCACATTGAGCCGACAGTCGCCCACCACCCCCAGGTCCTCTTCTGCCAGGCAGCTCCAGCCACTCTAGTCAAAAATGATGCTTTTCAGTGGTTTAAGAGAGGTTTGATGGATAAAAACCTCTCTGGGAAGACTTCTCCTGGTGCTTGTGTGCGCTCTGACACATCACCTTCACCAAACCCGAGCTCCACCACGCTCACCAACCCGTGGTGGCTCCTTCCAGACTCGATGCTCTCAAGGAAAGCTGTGGTGGGAGCCACCTGGACCCCCAAGAGACCCACCTTGGTAGCCTGGACCTGATTTTCAAGCCCAACTGAAGCTCCTGGCCATGTTGGGCTCATGGAGCCGCACGGGTCCAGAGCTGGGAACGTTCTGTCCAGACCTGGACAGGACCCAAAACATACACATGGGGACCCACCATGCTTTAGTCAAAAATGATGCTTTTCAGTAGTTTAAGAGAGGTTTGACGGATAAAAACCTCTCTGGGAAGACTTCTCCTGGGACTTGTGTTTGCTCGGACACATCACCTTCACCAAACCTGAGCTCCACCACGCTCACCAACCCATGGTGGCTCCTTCCAGACTCAATACCCTCAAGGAAAGCTCTGGTGGGACCCACCTGGACCCCCAAGAGACCCACCATGGTAGCCTGGAGCTGATTTTTAAGCCCAACCGAAGCTCCCGGCCACGTCGGGCTCATGGAGCCACACGGGTCCAGAGCTGGGAACGTTCTGTCCAGACCTGGACAGGACCCAAAACACACACACGAGGGGACCCACCATGTTTTAGTCATAAATGGTGCTTTTCAGTGGTTTAAGAGAGGTTTGATGGATAAAAACCTCTCTGGGAAGATTTCTCCTGGTGCTTGTGTTTGCTCGGACACATCACCTTCACCAAACCTGAGCTCCACCACATCACCAACCCATGGTGACTCCTTTCAGACTCAATACCTTCAAATAAAGCTCTGTTGGGAGCCACCTGGACCCCCAAGAGACCCACCATGGTAGCCTGGAGCTCATTTTCAAGCCCAACCGAAGCTTCTGGCCACATCGGGCTCACGGAGCCGCACGAGTCCAGAGCTGGGAACGTTCTGTCCAGACCTGGACAGGACCCAAAACACACACATGGGGACTCATAGTCAAAAATGATGCTTTTCAGTGGTTTAAGAGAGGTTTGACGGATAAAAACCTCTCTGAGAAGACTTCTCCTGGTGCTTATGTGCGCTCGGACACATCACCTTCACCAAACCTGAGCTCCACCACGCTCACCAACCCATGGTGGCTCCTTCCAGACTCAATACCCTCAAGGAAAGCTCTGGTGGGAGCCACCTGGACCCCCAAGAGACCCACCCTGGTAGCCTGGAGCTCATTTTCAAGCCCAACCGAAGCTTCTGGCCACATCGGGCTCACGGAGCAGCACGGGTCCAGAGCTGGGAACGTTCTGTCCAGACCTGGACAGGACCCAAAACACACACACGGGGACCCACCATGCTTTAGTCAAAAATGGTGCTTTTCAGTGGTTTAAAAGAGGTTTGATGGATTAAAAACCTTTCTGGGAAGACTTCTCCTGGTGCTTGTGTTTGCTCAGACACATCACCTTCACCAAACCTGAGCTCCACCACGCTCACCAACCCATGGTGGCTCCTTCCAGACTCAATACCCTCAAGGAAAGCTCTGGTGGGAGCCACCTGGACCCCCAAGAGACCCACCTTGATAGCCTGGACCTGATTTTTCAAGCTCAACGGACACATCACCTTCACCAAACCAAAGCTCCACCAAGCTCACCGACCCATGGTGGCTCCTTCCAGACCTGATACCCTCAAGGAAAGCTCCGTTGGGAGCCACCTGGACCCCCAAGAGACCCACCCTGGTAGCCTGGAGCTGATTTTCAAGCCCAACTGAAGCTCCCGGCCACGTTGGGCTCACGGAGCCGCACAGGTCCAGAGCTGGGAACGTTCTGTCCAGACCTGGACAGGACCCAAAACACACACTCGGGGACCCACCATGCTTTAGTCAAAAATGATGCTTTTCAGTGGTTTAAGAGAGCTTTGACGGATAAAAACCTCTCTGGGAAGACTTCTCCTGGTGCTTGTGTTTGCTTGGACACATCACCTTCACCAAACCTGAGCTCCACCACGCTCACCAACCCATGGTGGCTCCTTCCAGACCTGATGCCCTCAAGGAAAGCTCTGGTGGGAGCCACCAGGACCCCCAAGAGACCCACCTTGGTAGCCTGGAGCTGATTTTTCAAGCCCAACTGAAGCTCCTGGCCACGTTGGGCTCAAGGAGCCGCACGGGTCCAGAGCTGGGAACGTTCTGTCCAGACCTGGACAGGACTCAAAACACACATACGGGGACCCACCATGCTTTAATCAAAAACGATGCTTTTCAGTGGTTTAAGAGAGGTTTGATGGATAAAAACCTCTCTGGGAAGATTTCTCCTGGTGCTTGTGTTTGCTCGGACACATCACCTTCACCAAACCTGAGCTCCACCACATCACCAACCCATGGTGACTCCTTTCAGACTCAATACCTTCAAATAAAGCTCTGTTGGGAGCCACCTGGACCCCCAAGAGACCCACCATGGTAGCCTGGAGCTCATTTTCAAGCCCAACCGAAGCTTCTGGCCACATCGGGCTCACGGAGCCGCACGAGTCCAGAGCTGGGAACGTTCTGTCCAGACCTGGACAGGACCCAAAACACACACACGGGGACCCACCATGCTTTAGTCAAAAATGGTGCTTTTCAGTGGTTTAAGAGAGGTTCGATGGATAAAAAACCTTTCTGGGAAGACTTCTCCTGGTGCTTATGTGCGCTCGGACACATCACCTTCACCAAACCAAAGCTCCACCACGCTCACCAACCCATGGTGGCTCCTTCCAGACTCAATACCCTCAAGGAAAGCTCTGGTGGGAGCCACCTGGACCCCCAAGAGACCCACCTTGGTAGCCTGGACCTGATTTTCAAGCCCAACCAAAGCTCTTGGCCACGTCGGGCTCACGGAGCTGCACGGGTCCAGAGCTGGGAACGTTCTGTCCAGACCTGGACAGGACCCAAAACACACACACGGGGACCCACCATGCTTTAGTCAAAAATGGTGCTTTTCAGTGGTTTAAGAGAGGTTTGACGGATAAAAACCTCTCTGGGAAGACTTCTCCTGGGACTTGTGTTTGCTCGGACACATCACCTTCACCAAACCTGAGCTCCACCACGCTCACCAACCCATGGTGGCTCCTTCCAGACTCTATCCTCTCAAGGTGGGAGCCACCTGGACCCCCAGGAGACCCACCCTGGTAGCCTGGAGCTCATTTTCAAGCCCAACCGAAGCTCCTGGCCATGTCGGGCTCATGGAGCCGCACGGGTCCAGAGCTGGGAACGTTCTGTCCAGACCTGGACAGGACCCAAAACACACACA
>NW_015091177.1:8892-10750 GCF_001431845.1 Calidris pugnax | reverse complement strand
GGGGGGGGTCACCTTCATCTCCACGTCTCCCCGCAGCTCCAGCTCGAAGCAGCCGAACTCCTCCAGCACCGCCTTGGTCACCGCCGAGATGTGGATCTTCAGGGCTGGTGGGAGGGGGCACCCATGGGTGACAGCCCCAGTAGCACCCAGGGGTGACCAGTCCCATCAGCACCCAGGAATGACCAGTCCCATCAGCTTCCATGGGTGACAGCCCTGACAGCTCCCATGGATGACCAGTCCCAAGAGCACCCATGTGTGACCAGTCCCATCTGCACCCATGGGTGACCAGTCTCGTTATCTTCCATAGGTGACCAGTCTCATCAGCACCCATGGGTCCTGACACCTCCCATGGGTGACCAGTCCCGTCAGCACCCATGGATGACCAGTCCCATCAGCTTCCATGAGTGACAGCCCTGACAGCTCCCATGGATGACCAGTCCCAAGAGCACCCAGGGGTGACCAGTCCTATTAGCTTCCATGGGTGACCAGTCCCAGCAGCACCCATGGGTCCTGACACCTCCCATGGGTGACCAGTCCCGACAGCACCCATGGGCGACCAGTCCTATTAGCTTCCATAGGTGACCAGTCCAACCAGCACCCATGAGTGACCAGTCCCAACAGCACCCATGGGTGACAGTCCCATCAGCACCCAGGGGTGACCAGTCCCATCAGCACCCATGGGTCCTGACACCTCCCATGGGTGACCAGTCCCGTCAGCACCCATGGATGACCAGTCCCATCAGCTTCCATGAGTGACAGCCCTGACAGCTCCCATGGGTGACCAGTCCCAAGAGCACCCAGGGGTGACCAGTCCTATTAGCTTCCATGGGTGACCAGTCCCATCAGCACCCAGGGGTGACCAGCCCTATCAGCTCCCACGGGTGACCAGTCCCATCAGCACCCATGGGTGACCAGTCCTGTTAGCTCCCATGGGTGACCAATCCCATCAACACCCATGGGTGACCACCCATGGGTCCTGACACCTCCCATGGGTGACCAGTCCCATCAGCACCCATGGGTGACCAGTCCTGTTAGCTCCCATGGGTGACCAATCCCATCAACACCCATGGGTGACCACCCATGGGTCCTGACACCTCCCATGGGTGACCAGTCCCATCAGCACCCATGGGTGACCAGTCCTGTTATCTTCCATGGATGACCAGTCCCGACAGCACCCATGGGTGACCAGTCTCGTTATCTTCCATAGGTGACCAGTCTCATCAGCACCCATGGGTCCTGACACCTCCCATGGGTGACCAGTCCCATCAGCACCCATGGGTGACCAGTCCTGTTATCTTCCATGGATGACCAGTCCCGACAGCACCCATGGGTGACCAGTCTCGTTATCTTCCATGGGTGACCAGTCCCACCAGCACCCATGGGTCCTGACACCTCCCATGGGTGACCAGTCCCATCAGCACCCATGGGTGACCAGTCCTGTTAGCTCCCATGGGTGACCAATCCCATCAACACCCATGGGTGACCACCCATGGGTCCTGACACCTCCCATGGGTGACCAGTCCCATCAGCACCCATGGGTGACCAGTCCTGTTAGCTCCCATGGGTGACCAATCCCATCAACACCCATGGGTGACCACCCATGGGTCCTGACACCTCCCATGGGTGACCAGTCCCATCAGCACCCATGGGTGACCAGTCCTGTTAGCTCCCATGGGTGACCAATCCCATCAACACCCATGGGTGACCACCCATGGGTCCTGACACCTCCCATGGGTGACCAGTCCCATCAGCACCCATGGGTGACCAGTCCTATCAGCTCCCATGGGTGACCAGTCCCAACAGCACCCAGGGGTGACCAGTCCCATTATCTTCCATGGGTGATAGCCCTGACAGCACC
>NW_015091177.1:0-209 GCF_001431845.1 Calidris pugnax | reverse complement strand
CATCAGCTCCCAGGGGTGACCAGTCCCATCAGCGCCCATGGGTCCTGACACCTCCCATGGGTGACCAGTCCCGTCAGCACCCATGGATGACCAGTCCCATCAGCTTCCATGAGTGACAGCCCTGACAGCTCCCATGGGTGACCAGTCCCAAGAGCACCCAGGGGTGACCAGTCCTATTAGCTTCCATGGGTGACCAGTCCCATCAGCAC
>NW_015091176.1:7403-7656 GCF_001431845.1 Calidris pugnax | reverse complement strand
TGGGGGGGGGGGAACTGTGGGTCATTTTTGTGTCCCCCCCCCAGGTACAAATCTCCTCTTGGACTTAACCCCAAACCCAGAGGTTGATTTGGGGAGGGGGGGGGCCCTCTTAGACCTCAAAATTAACCCCTTATTTCCCCCTGGGGGGGGGTTAAATGACGAACCCAGCGCTTTGAGGCAAGGGGGGGCTAAATGTGGGTCATTTTTGTGTGTGTCCCCCCCCCCAGGTACAAATCCAAACCCAGATGTTGAG
>NW_015091176.1:0-4514 GCF_001431845.1 Calidris pugnax | reverse complement strand
GGTCTCAGGGTACTTGGGGGGGTCTGGGGTGCTTGGGGGGGTCTCAGGGTGCTGGGGTCCTGTCCTCCCCCCCTCCAAGTGACAGGGGGAGGTGACACAACCCCCCCGGGGGCAGGAATTTGGGTGAATAGAGGGGTGTTAAGGGTGAATAAAGGGGTGTTAAGGGCAATAAAGGGGTGTTAAGGGCAATAAAGGGGTGTTAAGGGGGAATAAAGGGGTTTTAAGGACAATAAAGGGGTGTTAAGGGTGAATAAAGGGGTGTTAAGGTGAATAAAAGGGGTGTTAAGGGTGAATAAAGGGGTTTTAAGATCAATAAAGGGGTGTTAAGGGCAATAAAAGGGTGTTAAGGTCCATAAAGGGCTGTTAAGGGTGAATAAAAGGGTGTTAAGGTCGATAAAGGGGTTTTTAGACCAAAAAAAGGGGTGTTAAGGTGAATAAAAGAGTGTTAAGGTGAATAAAGGGGTTTTAAGGTGAATAAAAGGGTGTTAAGGTCCATACAGGGGTGTTAAGGTCAATAAAGGGGTGACAAGGTGAATAAAGAGGTGTTAAGGTGAATAAAGGGGTGTTAAAGTGAATAAAGGGGTGCTAAGAGTGAATTAAGGGGTGTTAAGGTGAATAAAGGGGTGTTAAGGGTTTATAAAAGGGTGTTAGGGTGAATAAAGGGGTCATTTAAGGGCAATAAAGGGGTGTTAAGGGTGAATAAAGGGGTGTTAAGGTGAATAAAAGGGGTGTTAAGGGTGAATAAAGGGGTTTTAAGATCAATAAAGGGGTGTTAAGGGCAATAAAAGGGGTGTTAAGGTCCATAAAGGGGTTTTAAGGGTGAATAAAAGGGTGTTAAGGTCAATAAGGGGTTTTAAGGGTGAATAAAAGGGCGTTAAGGTGAATAAAGGGCTTTTAAGATCAATAAAGGGGTATTAAGGGCAATAAAAGGGTGTTAAGGTCCATAAAGGGCTGTTAAGGGTGAATAAAAGGGTGTTAAGGTCGATAAAGGGGTTTTTAGACCAAAAAAAGGGGTGTTAAGGTGAATAAAAGAGTGTTAAGGTGAATAAAGGGGTTTTAAGGTGAATAAAAGGGTGTTAAGGTCCATACAGGGGTGTTAAGGTCAATAAAGGGGTGACAAGGTGAATAAAGAGGTGTTAAGGTGAATAAAGGGGTGTTAAAGTGAATAAAGGGGTGCTAAGAGTGAATTAAGGGGTGTTAAGGTGAATAAAGGGGTGTTAAGGGTTTATAAAAGGGTGTTAGGGTGAATAAAGGGGTCATAAGGTCAATAAAGGGGTGTTAAGGTGAATAAAAGGGGTTTTAAGGTCCATAAAGGGGTGTTAAGGTCCATAAAGGAGCTTTAAGGGTGAATAAAGGGGTGTTAAGGTGAATAAAGGGGGTGCTAAGGGTGAATAAAGGGGTTTTAAGATCAATAAAGGGCCGTTAAGGTGAATAAAAGGGTGTTAAGATCAATAAAGGGATGTTAAGGGTGAATAAAGGTGTGTTAAGGTCAATAAAGGGGTGCTAAAGTGAATTAAGGGGTCTTAAGGTGAATAAAGGGGTGTTACGGTCAATAAAAGGGTGCTAAGGTCAATAAAGGGGTTTTAAGGGTGAATAAAAGGGTGTTAAGGTCCATAAAGGGGTGTTAAGGTGAATAAAAGAGTGTTAAGGTGAATAAAGGGGGTTTAAGGTGAATAAAGGGATGTTAAGGAGAATAAAAGGGTGTTAAGGTCCATAAAGGGGTGTTAAGGTGAATAAAGGGGTGTTACGGTCAATAAAAGGGTGCTAAGGTCAATAAAGGGGTTTTAAGGGTGAATAAAAGGGTGTTAAGGTCCATAAAGGGGTTTTAGGATCAATAAAGGGGTGTTAGGGTGAATAAAAGGGGTGTGAATAAAAAGGTGATAAGGTCAATAAAGGGCTTTTAAGGGTGAATAAAAGAGTGTTAAGGGCAATAAAGGGGCATTAAGGTGAATAAAAGGGGTTTTAAGGAGAATAAAAGGGTGTTAAAGTGAATAAAAAGGTGATAAGGTCAATAAAGGGGTGCTAAAGTGAATTAAGGGGTCTTAAGGTGAATAAAAGGGTGTTAAGGTGAATAAAAAGGCGATAAGGTCAATAAAGGGGTGCTAAAGTGAATTAAGGGGTCTTAAGGTGAATAAAGGAGTGTTAAGGGTGAATAAAGGGGTGTTAAAGTGGATTAAGGGGTCTTAAGGTGAATAAAAGGGTGTTAAGGTGAATAAAAAGGCGATAAGGTCAATAAAGGGGTGTTAAGGTGAAAAAAAGGGGTATTAAGGGTGAATAAAGGGGTGTTAAAGTGGATTAAGGGGTCTTAAGGTGAATAAAAGGGTGTTAAGGTGAATAAAAAGGCGATAAGGTCAATAAAGGGGTGTTAAGGTGAAAAAAAGGGGTATTAAGGGTGAATAAAGGGGTGTTAAAGTGGATTAAGGGGTCTTAAGGTGAATAAAAGGGTGTTAAGGTGAATAAAAAGGCGATAAGGTCAATAAAGGGGTGTTAAGGTGAAAAAAAGGGGTATTAAGGGTGAATAAAGGGGTGTTAAAGTGGATTAAGGGGTCTTAAGGTGAATAAAAGGGTGTTAAGGTGAATAAAAAGGCGATAAGGTCAATAAAGGGGTGTTAAGGTGAAAAAAAGGGGTATTAAGGGTGAATAAAGGGGTGTTAAAGTGGATTAAGGGGTCTTAAGGTGAATAAAGGAGTGTTAAGGGTGAATAAAGGGGTGATAAGGTGAATAAAAGAGGTGCTAAGGATGAATAAAAGGCTGTTAAGGTCAATAAAGGGGTGTTAAGGTGAAAAAAAGGGGTATTAAGGGTGAATAAAGGGTGAATAAAGGGGTTTTAAGATCAATAAAGGGGTGTTAAGGGTGAATAAAAGGGTGCTAAGGTGAATAGAGGGGTTTTAAGATCAATAAAGGGGTGTTAAGGGGAATAAAAGGGTGTTAACGGCAATAAAGGGGTGTTAAGGGTGAATAAAGGGATTTTAAGATCAATAAAGGGGCGTTAAGGTGAATAAAAGGGGTTTCAAGGAGAATAAAAGGGTATTAAAGTGAATAAAGGGGTGTTAAGGGTGATAAAAGGGTGTTAAGGTGAATAAAGGGGCGTTAAGGTCGATAAAGGGGCATTAAGTTCATTTAAAGGGTGATAAGGTCAATAAAGGGGTGTTAAGGTGATTGGGGGGGGGTCTTATAATTATATGTCCCCCCCCCCTCACAGGGGTGTGCGCCCTCAACAACTGCATTTACGCCATGGGGGGGTACGACGGGACGGACCAGCTGAACAGCACGGAGCGCTACGAGGTGGAGAGCGACACCTGGACCTTCGTGGCCCCCATGAGGTGCCGCCGCAGCGCCCTGGGGGTCACCGTCTACCAGGGCAAGATCTACGTCCTGGGTGAGTCCACCTGGGGGGCTATCAATGGGTTCCCCCCCCCTTTTTAAGGGGTTCTAGGTGGCCTTCAATGATGGAGCGAGTAGGGCGGTAGATAAGGGATGACCTATGGGTTGATCTACCTAGGTTTGTGTAGGGTCTTGGATGTGGTTCCACCAAAACATCTTGGTTGCTCTGAGGTGAGACCCCCCCAGCACCCCAAATTCTCCCCCCCCAACCCCTCTGTCCCCCCACAACATCCCGCTTGCCAAATTGGAAGGGTAGGGATCGGATGGGTGGACTGGTCAGTGGAGAAGGAACAGGATGGCGACCCCCTCTGCTCCGAGGACAGGCTGAGGGAGCTGGGGTTGTTCAGCCTGGAGAAGAGGAGGCTCCGGGGAGACCTTAGAGCAGCTTCCAGGATCTGAAGGGGGCTACAGGAAGGGTGGGGAGAACCTGTTTAGAAAGGTCTCCAGTGACAGGACGAGGGGAAATGGCTTCAAACTGGAGAAAAGCAGATTTAGGTTGGAGATGAGGAGAAAGTTCTTGACTGGGAGGGTGGTGGAGCCCTGGAACAGGTTGACCAAGGAGGTGGTTGAGGCCCCATCCCTGGAGATACTCAAGGAGAAGCTTGATGGGGCCACCTGGTCTAGTTGGGGGTATCCCTGCTGAGTTTGGGGGGGTGGGACGAGATGACCTTGAAGGTCCCTTCCGACCTGGGCAATTTTATGATGATATAACCTCAAAAATCTTAATTTTTTGGGGGGCAGGGGGCTACGACGGCCACACGTTCCTGGACTCGGTGGAGTGTTACGACCCGGTGACCGACGCCTGGACGGAGGTGACCAGGATGACGTCGGGGCGCAGCGGGGTGGGGGTGGCCATCACCATGGAGCCCTGTCGCAAAAACCCCCCCCAGGAACGAGCCGAGAGACCCCACTGTCCCTGCTAACCCCGGCGCCGCCGTGGGGGGGGTTAAAACCCCCCCAAAACCCCCCCCGAGGGGATGAAGGGGGTGTGGGGGGGTTTATTTTCCCCCCACGGCGGCCAAAAAAATGGGGTGTAATTGGGGGGGATTTGGGGTGACACCATCAACCCCCCCCCACCCCAACAAATCACCGGACTGGACTCTTGGCCACACAGATGATGGGGAGGGGGG
>NW_015091175.1:2189-3556 GCF_001431845.1 Calidris pugnax | reverse complement strand
GGGTGCCAGGTAGAAGGTTTTAGGTGCTGGGTAGGTCTTGGGTCTGGGGTTTTGGGTGCCAGGTGGGAGGTTTTGGGTGCTGGGTGGGAGGTTTTAGGTGCCAAGCATGAGGTTTTGGGTGCCGGGTCTGGGGTTTTGGGTGCCGGGTGGGACATTTTGGGGTTTTGGGTGCCAAGCATGAGGGTTTGGGTGCCGGGCAGAAGGTTTTGGGTGGAAGGTGCCGGGTAGAAGGTTTTGGGTGCCAGGTAAAAGGTTTTGGGCGCCGGGCAGAAGGTTTTGGGTGGAAGGTGCTGGGCAGAATGTTTTGGGTGCTGGGCAGAAGGTTTTGGGTGTCGGGTAGAAGATTTTAGGTGCTGGGCAGAAGGTTTTGGGTGGAAGGTGCTGGGCAGAAGGTTTTGGGCATTGGGTAGAAGGTTTTAGGTGCTGGGTAGAAGCTTTTGGGTGCCGGGTAGAAGATTTTAGGTGCTGGGCAGAAGGTTTTGGGTGGAAGGTGCTGGGCAGAAGGTTTTGGGCATTGGGTAGAAGGTTTTAGGTGCCGGGCAGAAGGTTTTAGGTGCTGGGCAGAAGGTTTTGGGTGGAAGGTGCCGAGCAGAAGGTTTTGGGTGCCGGGTGGAAGGTTTTGGGTGCCAGGTAGAAGGTTTTGGGTACCGAGTAGAAGGTTTTGGGTGCCGGGCAGAAGGTTTTGGGTGCCGGGTAGAAGGTTTTGGGTGCTGGGTAGGTTTAGGGTGCCGGGTAGAAGGTTTTTGGTGCCAGGCAGAGGTTTTGGGTGCTGGGTAGAAGGTTTTGGGCACTGGGTAGTTTTTGGGTGCCGGGCAGAAGGTTTAGGGTGCTGGGTAGAAGGTCTTGGGCGCCAGGTAGAATGTTTTGGGTGCTGGGTAGGTTTAGGGTGCCAGGTGGAAGGTTTAGGGTGCCGGGTAGAAGGTTTTGGGTGCTGGGTAGCTTTTGGGTGCCGGGTAGGAGGGTTTAGGTGCTGGGCAGAAGGTTTTGGGTGGAAGGTGCCGGGTAGAAGGTTTTGGGCGCTGGGTAGGAGGTTTTGGGTGCCAGGTGGAAGGTTTTGGGTGCCAGGTGGAAATTTTTGGGTGCCGGGCAGAAGTTTTTGGGTGCCGGGTGGGACGTTTTGGGTGCCAAGCATGAGGTTTTGGGTGCTGTGCAGAAGGTTTTGGGTGGAAGGTGCCAGGTAGAAGGTTTTGGGTGCCGGGCAGAAGGTTTTGGGGTGCCAGGTACAACTTTTTGGGTGCCACCTGCCCTCCACGGGCACAACCTGTGGGGATTGCGGGGACAGAACATATCCTTTGGGGCCACCTCGTGATGTCACCCCCTCTTTCTTCACATGTGTGTGTCCCCCCACTTCCACCCCACCCCCTCCC
>NW_015091175.1:0-1370 GCF_001431845.1 Calidris pugnax | reverse complement strand
GTGCTCACCATGTTGGGGTCCACGGCTTTTTGGGGTGCTCACCCCTTTGTGATCCATGGCTTTTTGGGGTGCTCACCCCTTTGGGGTCCATTCCTTGGGGTGCTCAACCCTTTGGGGTGCACAGTATGTTGGGGTGCTCACCCCTTTGGGGTCCATGTCTTGGGGTGCTCAACCTTTTGGGGTGCTCACCTTTCCCTGTCTTGGGGTGCTCACCCCTTTGGAGTCCACTCCTTGGGGTGCTCAAACTTTTGGGGTGCACAGTATGTTGGGGTCCATGGCTTTTTGGGGTGTCCACCCCTCCGGGGTCCACTCCTTGGGGTGCTCAAACTTTTGGGGTGCACAGTATGTTGGGGTGCACGGCTTTTTGGGGTGTTCACCCCTTTGGAGTCCATGTCTTGGGATGCTCAACCCTTTGGGGTGCTCAACCCTTTGGGGTGCACAGTATGTTGGGGTGCTCACCCCTTTGGGGTCCATGTCTTGGGGTGCTCAATCTTTTGGGGTGCACAGTATGTTGGGGCACATGGCTTTTTGGGGTGCTCAACCCTTCAGGATGCACGGTATGTTGGGGTGCACGGCTTTTTGGGGTGCTCACCCCTTTGTGATCCATGGCTTTTTGGGGTGCTCACCCCTCTGGGGTCCATTCCTTGGGGTGCACAGTATGTTGGGGTGCACAGTATGTTGGGGTGCACGGCTTTTTGGGGTGCTCACCGCTTTGTGATCCATGGCTTTTTGGGGTGCTCACCCCTCTGGGGTCCATTCCTTGGGGTGCTCAACCCTTTGGGGTGCACAGTATGTTGGGGTGCTCACCTTGGGGGTGCTCAATCCTTCAGGGTGCACAGCTTTTTGGGGTGCCCACCCCTTTGGGGTCCATTCCTTGGGCTGCTCAACCTTTTGGGTTGCACAACCCCTCGGGGTGCTCCATATGTTGGGGTGCACGGCTTTTTGGGGTGCTCACCTTGGGGGTGCTCACCCTTTGGGGTGCACGGCTTTTTGGGGTGTTCACACCTTTGGGGTCCGTGTCTTGGGGTGCTCAACCCTTTGGGGTGCACAGAATGTTGGGGTGCACGGCTTTTTGGGGTGCCCACCCCTTTGTGATCCATGGCTTTTTGGGGTGCTCACCCCTCCAGGGTCCATTCCTTGGGGTGCACAGAATGTTGGGGTGCACGGTGTTTTGGGGTGCTCACCTTGGGGGTGCTCAACCCTTCAGGGTGCACAGTATGTTGGGGTGCACGGCTTTTTGGGGTGCCCATCCCTTTGGGGGTCCATTCCTTGGGGTGCTCAACCCTCTGGGGTGCTCGGTATGTTGGGGTGCAAGGCTTTTTGGGGTGCCCACCCCTTTGAGGTCCATGGCTTTTTGGGGTGCTCACCCC
>NW_015091174.1:15839-18178 GCF_001431845.1 Calidris pugnax | reverse complement strand
GACGGAATGAGCGATTCTACTTTCTACAAGAGATATTACCTTTGGAAAAGTACATTCTACCTTCTGAAAGTAGCTGAGTGGGAGGCGGGGATTAGAGGTGCGCCGGGGGCTGGTCCCTGCCCGTGTCACCGAAAGAGCTGCCCCGAGGGACGGCCGCCGCTGCGGGTCACTGGAACCCGCACCGGGGGGGGCGGGCGAGGCGCGGCCCCTCTCGACACCCCCGCGGGAGGCAAGAGGCGCGTTGTAGCGGGGTGCAGAGAGCAAAAAGACGCGAGTCCGCCCCAGGAGCTTTCCAAAGCTCCTTGATAGCTTCAGGCAAGGGTTTCGCTAACGAGCGACACCGCCCGGCCATTCCCAGAAACGCTCCCAGCTCCTGTTGGGAGCAAGAGGCTCCAAATGCAAGAGGCGCTTTGTAACGGGGTGTCGAGAGCAACAAGCCAGGGAGAACCCAACGGGGGCAATGTAGGGCATTCCGCTAATACTACGAAGTTGCTGGGTGATATAAAGTTTGTTAAAAAGAAAGTGCGTGTCCTTGCGGGGAACTGGGCTCGTTGTAATCCCAGACCCGCACCTCCACATCTTCAGCCCCTCCTCGCTGAGCATGAGCTGTCATTCCCCAACTAATAGAACTTGAATTGGAAGGGAGAACGCAATCAAGAAGAGGAGGACAGTCTCCTAATTAGCTGATGGGTGTAAACGAGAAGAGGTTCCAATGCCAAAGCCAAGGCGTGGCAGCTCTATGCAGTTTCCCCCCAGCACCAGCACAAAATCCCCCCAGTTCGGGGCTCTTTGGGCACCAGGGCTGGGAAAGCACTGCCAGCCAGGTCCACTCCACCTCCTCTGGGTTGGGCCTCTGAATTCTCTTTAAGTATTTGAATTCTCCCAAAATAGCTCTGAATTGTCCCAAATATCTTGCAGGAAACTGGGGGTTTTTCTTTCTTTGCCCCGTCCCTGGTGAGAGAAGGGGCAGCTGCGGTAGCAGAAGGGCTGCAAGGAGAAGGGGAGACGGTGCTGGCGACCCCCCGCCCAGGGAAGGGTAAAGCTACTGGGACACTGGAGGAGGCACAGACTGGGAGCACTGGGAAGGGGCCCTCCCGCACAGCCATGGGACACGGCCAGCTGAGGTCACCCAACACCCACGCCTGCTGTTGGCTGCTTCTGGGGGGCACCGGCAGCAGTCCCATCTCGAAGGGTCAGGATTTAGGGGGCACAGAAGCCCCCCCTCCATGTGCAGGAAAGCACAGGAGAGGATGGGAAGGGGCTCCAGACACCCCCTCCCAGCCGTGTCCTCCAAAGCTCCCAAAGCCAGGATGGAAAGTGCCCCCGGGGGCAATGAGGGGAGGGGACAGGGCTGCCTCCAGCAGGAGAGAAACACACGGGGGAGGTCATGATGGTTTCTTAAAAACAGTACAAAAAAACAGCAACACTATCTCCCTTTACATTTTAATGCTCATGGGAGCCCCACAAGGGCCACTTCACCCCCTGGCTCTGAGGCCCCCCCTGCCCCACACAGGAACAGGGACACACACTGAGCTTTCTGTGCCCAGCTCATGGGGGGAAGCAGCTGCTCCAGCACCAAAGCCACAGCTTAAAAGAAGCCTTCTGGGTTGTGATTTCAGCCGAATTGGCCAATGATATGACGACAGGTGCTCTCCCCCACCTCTCACTCCAAGGAGAAGAGGAGGAGAGAGAAAGAGATTTACAAGTTGAGAACAAACGAAAATGCTTTAATAAATTAAAATAGAAATAACAAAATAGATGCAATATATACAAAGTTGTATCAAGGTTCCAGGATGAAGGCACTGGCAGCACTCGGGAAGTCCCAGACTGGACTCAGCCATGGACAGGAACTAGATACCCAGTCTGGAGTCAGGAACACAGGGATGGGGATCAAGAGCAGACAAACAGACAGGGTCCTCTGCAGATATCAGCCATGGAAGAAAGAGCTGACCCTTTGATCCCTCAGCTTTTACACTCAGCATGGGGCAGATGGGATGGAACACCCCTTTGGTCAGTTTTGAGGCCACCATCCTGTCTGCTCCTCGCCACAGCAGTGACCCCTCAACGCTCTTCTACTTCCAACCCTCCAGTGGGGCAAAGAACAGTTACCTTGGTTGTTAGAGCAGTAAATATGAGGAAGACTCTCTCTGCACCCCATTCCTTGGCAGGAACTATCAACATCAGTCTAATCGCTCTAAGTATTAACAGGATTTTCTTACAAAATATGCAGGTAAATAAGCAGAAGAGGAGTAGCTAAGACATAAAACGACTGAAGAGAAAGTTGGTTCTTTTCTACCTCATACTGGGACAATGTGACCTCTGGCACAAACAAGAAGAGT
>NW_015091174.1:0-7483 GCF_001431845.1 Calidris pugnax | reverse complement strand
CTTTCATTGGAGGTTGGACTGGGGGGTTGGAACTCCATGATCTTTAAGGTCCCTTCCAACTCCAACCAGTCGATGATGCTATGAATTGAGGTGCCCAGGCTCCAGTACCGGGGGTGGGGGGAGCAGAGCAAGTCGTTGCCCAGTTCGGTCTCCCATTGAGTTGTGGGTCGCGATCTCCCACCGCCACCTTTCCCTTTCCCCCGAGTTCCTACAGATTTGCTTTGACTTGATGCCTCCCCCAGCAGCTCTCCGGTTTTCCGCGGGTTTCGGCGCCTCCTGCGGTGGGATGTTCCTTCTTCTCAGCCTCCGGCTCTTCTGCGAGGGGCTGTTCATTAGCGGGGCATTGATTGCTTATCCCCAGGGTCTGATTTCACAGGGTCTTGGGACCTTTTACAGCTCTTGATTTGACGGAATGAGCGATTCTACTTTCTACAAGAGATATTACCTTTGGAAAAGTACATTCTACCTTCTGAAAGTAGCTGAGTGGGAGGCGGGGATTAGAGGTGCGCCGGGGGCTGGTCCCTGCCCGTGTCACCGAAAGAGCTGCCCCGAGGGACGGCCGCCGCTGCGGGTCACTGGAACCCGCACCGGGGGGGGCGGGCGAGGCGCGGCCCCTCTCGACACCCCCGCGGGAGGCAAGAGGCGCGTTGTAGCGGGGTGCAGAGAGCAAAAAGACGCGAGTCCGCCCCAGGAGCTTTCCAAAGCTCCTTGATAGCTTCAGGCAAGGGTTTCGCTAACGAGCGACACCGCCCGGCCATTCCCAGAAACGCTCCCAGCTCCTGTTGGGAGCAAGAGGCTCCAAATGCAAGAGGCGCTTTGTAACGGGGTGTCGAGAGCAACAAGCCAGGGAGAACCCAACGGGGGCAATGTAGGGCATTCCGCTAATACTACGAAGTTGCTGGGTGATATAAAGTTTGTTAAAAAGAAAGTGCGTGTCCTTGCGGGGAACTGGGCTCGTTGTAATCCCAGACCCGCACCTCCACATCTTCAGCCCCTCCTCGCTGAGCATGAGCTGTCATTCCCCAACTAATAGAACTTGAATTGGAAGGGAGAACGCAATCAAGAAGAGGAGGACAGTCTCCTAATTAGCTGATGGGTGTAAACGAGAAGAGGTTCCAATGCCAAAGCCAAGGCGTGGCAGCTCTATGCAGTTTCCCCCCAGCACCAGCACAAAATCCCCCCAGTTCGGGGCTCTTTGGGCACCAGGGCTGGGAAAGCACTGCCAGCCAGGTCCACTCCACCTCCTCTGGGTTGGGCCTCTGAATTCTCTTTAAGTATTTGAATTCTCCCAAAATAGCTCTGAATTGTCCCAAATATCTTGCAGGAAACTGGGGGTTTTTCTTTCTTTGCCCCGTCCCTGGTGAGAGAAGGGGCAGCTGCGGTAGCAGAAGGGCTGCAAGGAGAAGGGGAGACGGTGCTGGCGACCCCCCGCCCAGGGAAGGGCAAAGCTACTGGGACGCTGGAGGAGGGACAGACTGGGAGCACTGGGAAGGGGCCCTCCCACACAGCCATGGGACACGGCCAGCTGAGGTCACCAACGCCCACGGCTGCTTTTGGCTGCTTCTGGGGGGCACCGGCAGCAGTCCCATCTCGAAGGGTCAGGATTTAGGGGGCACAGAAGCCCCCCCTCCATGTGCAGGAAAGCACAGGAGAGGATGGGAAGGGGCTCCAGACACCCCCTCCCACCACCAGCACCCCACGCTGCCAGGGCTGGAGGGAGAAGACCCCGGGGGGCAGCTGCCCCCTCCCAGCCGTGTCCTCCAAGGCTCCCAAAGCCAGGATGGAAAGTGGCCCCGGGGGCGAGGAGGGGAGGGGACAGGGCTGCCTCCAGCAGGAGAGAAACACACGGGGGAAGTCATGATGGTTTCTTAAAAACAGTACAAAAAACAGCAACACTATCTCCCTTTACATTTTAATGCTCATGGGAGCCCCACAAGGGCCACTTCACCCCCTGGCTCTGAGGCCCCCCCTGCCCCACACAGGAACAGGGACACACACTGAGCTTTCTGTGCCCAGCTCATGGGGGGAAGCAGCTGCTCCAGCACCAAAGCCACAGCTTAAAAGAAGCCTTCTGGGTTGTGATTTCAGCCGAATTGGCCAATGATATGACGACAGGTGCTCTCCCCCACCTCTCACTCCAAGGAGAAGAGGAGGAGAGAGAAAGAGATTTACAAGTTGAGAACAAACGAAAATGCTTTAATAAATTAAAATAGAAATAACAAAATAGATGCAATATATACAAAGTTGTATCAAGGTTCCAGGATGAAGGCACTGGCAGCACTCGGGAAGTCCCAGACTGGACTCAGCCATGGACAGGAACTAGATACCCAGTCTGGAGTCAGGAACACAGGGATGGGGATCAAGAGCAGACAAACAGACAGGGTCCTCCACAAATGTCAACCACCAAAGAAAGAGCTGACCCTTTGATCCCTCAGCTTTTACCCTGAGCATGGGGCAGATGGGATGGAACACCCCTTTGGTCAGTTTTGAGGCCACCATCCTGTCTGCTCCTTGCCACAGCAGCGACCCCTCTACGCTCTTCTGCTTCCCACCCTCCAGCGGGGAAAACAACAGTTACCTTGGTTGTTAGAGCAGTGAACACAAGGAAGAGCCTCTCTGCAGCCCATCCCTTGGCAGGAACTAACAACATTGATCTAATCGCTCTAAGTATTAACAGGATTTTCTTACAAAATATGCTGGTAATTTCCAAAAGCAGAAGAGGATAAGCTAAGAAATAAAATGACTGAAGAGAAAGTTGGTTCTGTTCTACCTCACACTAGGACAATATGACTTGTGGCACAAACAAGAAGACTTCTGGGATGGTCCCAGAGAGAAGGAAAGAGAAACCAGTTCCATGGTGGGGGTCCCAGCCCAGGCAGGCACATGGCAGCTCCCACCACAGCTCCTGACCTGCAGGTTCATCTCCTGAGAGCTGGCAGCGAGTTTCTGCTGAGACCAGGAGCAACCAGAGCAGCAGCTGAGGGAAGGACATCCCTGCACCACTCTGTGCTGCTGGAAGAGGGGAAGCTGTGAGTCCCCACCATGGAGAAGGGCCTTTCTCCACCACTTCTGTCAAGTGGTTCTCACTGGAGCATAGGTTTGCTGCAGAGATAGTGCCGTCTCTCAGGCACTCAGGAGATCGTGATCATTGAGGAACAGACAAGGTTCTTCTCCCACCACTGGGATCCTGCAACAAGCAGCACAGACAACACTGGTACTGTGGGGGTCAGGGCTGTCCCCACGAGCCCCAGGAGAAGACAAGGGCTGCCTGCAAGGGAAAGCCCCAGCACACACCTCCCACCAGGACCCTGCCCATCCCACCACAGGACGGTCTCCCCACGGCCCCGGCTCCCAACGGGACTCACGTCTGGTTGAAGCTGCTGCCGTCCACCCACTCCAGGTGCTCACCCCGTCTCCGCAGCCCAATCCAGTAATCGATGTTGCCCTTCAGGCGTGAGAGAAACTCCTGGGCAGAAAAGAGAGAAGCCAAGAGTCAGGAGCTGCTGCCAGCCCCACACCAGTCCCTGACCCAGCCTCACACTGGTCCCACCAGCCTTACAGGTATCCCTGCCCCCACACGGCTACCACCAGCCCTGGGATGGCAGCAGCTCCCACCCCACGCCTGCTCCAACAAGCTCCAGAGCTGCTGCAGGAGATCACCAGCCCACCCAGTGCTCTCGGTCCTGCTCTGACACAGCTCTGCTCCCACCCCACACTCTGTGCCCAACCCAGGAACTCCACCAAACCCCCACGCACCCACAGCAGCCCCTCACTCACCATTTCCCACTCCCTCCTCAGCACGGCCAGCGAGGCCCCACGCGAGGAGCACTGCTCCTGGCTCCACTCCCAGCTCCCCTGGTCCCTCGAGAGGTAGTAGCAGACATTGCGGTACCCGACCCAGCCATCAGGACACGCCAGCACCGGAGCCACAGGCACAGCTGGATCCCCTCCACATGTTCTTGCTGGAGAGGGAAGGGGAGAAGGGCAGAGGATTGGGCTGCGCAGGGACCAGGGGACACAGCTCCGTGGGGCAGGGAAGGAGGCAGCCGCTCCTCCCTTACCTGAGAGCACAGCAACAGCCACGGCCAGAGCCAGGACCAGAGCCACCAGCACAGCCACCACCAGGACACACACTGGATGGAGTACACACAGCTTGCCTGGAGATAAAAGGAGCCCCTCAGGGTGAGGATGGTGCTGTCCCCCTCTCATCCCTGCCACCCCCACCACCAGCTGCCCAGGGAACACAGGAGGGACCCCTCCCCACACCCTTTTACCCCCACACACACACTCAGCTGCAGCTTCTCAGTCCCCTCCCTGGGCACAGGAACTGCCATGGGGCCATTCCCAGCTGGCACCAAGGGACAGTCACACAGAGCAGGGACAAGGCTGTCACCCCACACCCTTGGTGGGGTGCTCGCCGCAGGAGGGCTGCCAGATAGAGATGGGGGGCTGCTATAGTTCCCCCAATGAGAACCGAGCAGAATATGAGGCCTTTCCCAGACAGCTGCCAGACTCCTCACACTTGCCAGCCCCAGTCCTTATGGGGTGACACTGCCAGGGGACACGGTCTGCTCCCCACAGGGGGCGCCCTGCACTCACCCAGGACTGTTCTGTGCATCCTTCGGTCTGTATCCCCAGGCACCTCTGGATGGGGGGACACTCCTCCCTCCCGGAGACTCAGGGGCTCCTCCACGTTCCCACTGCTGGAACAGATCCCCTTCCTCTCCCACGGGAATCCGTTCCCTTGTCCCATGACACTGAAATTAAAATCACTTGGCTCGCAACAAGCAGCACCTTGCGCCCAAGGGATCACAACAGCTGCCAAAGCCTGTTTCAAGCCAGGCCTGGACCCGGATCAACGCCCCCTGCTCTGTTCATCGTGGTGGGAGGGGACGAGAACCCCCCAGTGCCGCGGGGGTCGGGGCGAGGACAGGACGGGGCCCATCATTCGGGGACGCGCCACCGGCCCCGCCAGAGGAGGGAGGCGTGTGATCGTGCGGGAGGGAAAAGAACAGGGGTCCCCGCTCCTCTCTGGCCACGGTCGGGAGGGGATGCGGGAGTCCCCGGGCTCTCTCTGGGGTTGGGGGAAGAAAGTGGGGGTCCTTCGTCCCTCTCTGGGCACTGGTGAGATTGGGGGAATGAGGGGAATCCCTACCCCTCCCTCTCCTGGGGCGGGGGGAGGGAAGAAAGGACCCATCCCTACCTGTCCCGGCGCACTGTCCACCTCCGCTGCACAAACCGCCGCCAACAGGGGTGAGTCACTGAAGGGCATTAATACCGCCCTGCCAGCGCTCTGATTAATGAGCACTCCAGAGTGAGAAGGAGGCAGCCTTCCGGGGCAGTGCATCCGGACACAGGATATGGGGAGCCCCAGAGAAAGAAGGAGAAAAGAAGTTTCCTTGCCAGGTTCAGAGATCACTGCTCATTGTCAGGGCGGGAGTTGGGCATTAGTGACATGCTTTATTGTTATATTTCATTTTTACTTATTTATTATTACATTACATTATATTATTACATTATTATTATGTTAATTTATTATACATGTATATTTTTATATATTATTACTGTATGATATTAGTGACACGGTCATTAGTGCGCCTGGAAGCTCCAAAAGGATAAAACGTGCTGAGATTGGGACTGGGGCTGAGGAAGAAGTGTTTTCCGCTGGGGGTGGTGAGACCCTGGCCCCGGTTCCCCAGAGAGGGGGGTGATGACCCGGCTCTGGAAACATCCCAGGGCAGGTTGGACGGGGTTGTGGGCGACCTGCTCTGGTTGGAGATGTCCCTGCCAGGGCAGGGGGCTGGACTCCATGGGCTTTGGAAGTCCCTTCAGTCATAAAGCAATTGATGATTCCCGATAAAAACCCCTGTAAAACCGTGTCCAGACCCCTCACTTTGTCCGGGACATTCTTATGCACATAAATTAATAAACATTTTCCTCGCTAAGGCACGTTTCTTGCCTCTGCCCGTCGCACCCCTGGGGATGGACCCTGCTCCCCGCGGCTGGTCCCTCCCTGGGTTCTTGCCGGGACCGTGCTTTGCCCTGGGCAGCTCTGAGTGAGACACAAGGCCTTCAGCCAAGTCTTCTCCAGATTTGGCACCTGCTTTGCCTGGAACTCGCTCCCGGTGCATTTTTCCCTGCAGGACTGGCAGGGAAAGGATGGGGAGGGATGGATGCTCCGTGCCGGGGGCTTGGGGCTCAGCCCCACCAAGACTTGACTTCGTCTCTCTGCTTTTCTCTCTCTCTCTCTCTCCTCCTCGTCCCGCTTCCAGCCCGCCCATCCCCACATCTCCCAGGAGCAGGCGGCAGCAAAGAGCCCCGATGCAGCTCTCCCCGCCCAGCGTCCTCTCCCGGGCTCCTGCAGAGCTCCATGGACCCCCCTGACCTCTCCGCTTCGCTCCCTCCTGCCGCTCCTTCGCATCTCGGGCCGAAAGCTCCGGGAGGGAGGATTCAGGAGGAAGAACGGCCTCCTCGGCTGCCGCGGGGCTTGGCGGTGAGCGATCGCGGGCACTTTGGTACTGGGGGGATTTTCCCTCCGGCTTTTAGTGCTCCTCGTTACGGTATTTTTAATGCGGTCTTGTCACCGCAGTCCTCTCTTGTCACCACTGTCGTCTCCAGTCACCCCAGTCCTCTCTTGTCACCTCAATCCTCTCTCCTGTCACCCCAGTCCTCTCTAGTTATCCCAGTCCTCTCTTGTCACCCCAGTCCTCTCTACTCATCCCAGTCCTCCCTAGTTATCCCAGTCCTCTCTTGTCACCCCAGTCCTCTCGTTACCCCAGTCTTGCCAAGGCAGTAGAACTAATTACAATCCAGGCAATTAAGGGGGACTATTCTAAGTGGTGCCGCAGGGCGGCGCTGGCTGCGAGGCGCAGGAAGCGAGAGGAAGATGAAGGGGGCTCAGGCGGGGAGAGGAGAGGGAAGAGGCCGGCGGCGGCAGTGGGTGCCGTTGCCTTTCCCGGAGCCAGGAGGCGAGGAAGAAGCTGGTGCAAAGGGAAGGAGAGAGGAGGAAGGAGGAGGCTGGAGCGGCGGGAGGCGGCGGGGACGGGAGCAGGAGAGGCGGGACTTTGGCTTTCTGAATTTGTGGGGTGAAATCAAGAGCTGTTAAAGCCCGGGTGGAAAAGCGAGGAGAAAGAGCAGAGGGCAGAAAGAGCAGCATCAGTGTAAGGGCCGCCGATTTGGGCTCCGGTTTCTCCCTCTGCGCCCGAGAAGAGGGGGAGGGGACAGATGGCAGACGGCAACGGACACGGGGCGCCGATGGACATCCATCCCCCAGCAGCGAAGCGCTGACTTTAAAGCCTCCTGGGCACCTGCCCCTCGGGAACGTGGGGGGCTCTGTGGGGATCGGGCCCCCGCGCGTTTTGGGGAGGCGACTGGGAAATGTTGAATTGTTACAGTCAGCAGCGTGGAAGCAGAAGAGCCGCGCGGAGAAGGGCAGAAAGATGCCGGGGGGGCAGCCACCCCCTCCCAGCCACCCCCTCCAACG
>NW_015091173.1:83212-84209 GCF_001431845.1 Calidris pugnax | reverse complement strand
GGGGCACCGGGGGGGAGGGGGGGGCAGGATTTGACATCCCAGTCCATCCCAATCCCATCCCAGTTCCCATTCCCGTCCCAGTTCATCCCAGTCCCCATCCCAATCCTCATTCCATTCCCATCCCAGTCCATTCCGGTTCTCATTCCCATCCCAGTTCCCTTCCCAGTTCATCCCAATTCCCATTGGGATGTTCCATTCCCATCCCAGTTCCCATCCCAGTTCCCTTCCCAGTTCGTCCCAATCCCCATCCCAGTTCATCCCAATTCCCACCCCCATCTCAGTCCATCCCAGTCCATCCCATTCCCATCCCAGTTCCCATTCCTATCCCAGTTCATCCTAATTCCCCTCCCAGTTCCCATTCCCATCCCAGTTCTTCCCAACCCCCATCCCAGTCCATCCCATTGCCATCCCAGTTCCCATTCCCATCCCAGTCCATCCCAATCCCCATCCCAGTTCATCCCAATCCCCATCCCAGTCCATCCCATTCCCCGTTCCCATCCCAGTTCATCCCAATCCCCATCCCAGTTCATCCCAGTCCATCCCAGTTCCCATTCCCATCCCGGTTTGTCCCAACCCCCATCCCAGTTCATCCCAGTTCATCCCATTCCCATCCCAGTTCCTCTTCCCATCCCAGTTCATCCCAGTCCATCCCATTCCCATCCCATTCCCCATTCCCATCCCATTTCATCCCAGTCCCCATCCCAGTTCATCCCAATCCCCATCCCATTGCCATCCCAGTTCCCATTCCCATCCCAGTCCATCCCAATCCCCATCCCAGTTCATCCCAGTCCATCCCAGTCCATCCCATTCCCATCCCATTCCCCATTCCCATCCCATTCCCCGTTCCCATCCCAGTCCATCCCAGTCCATCCCATTCCCATCCCGGGGGTGTCGCTGCTCCAGTTTCTCCGGGACCTTTGGCCCAGTTGGGCTCGGTCGGGGGCTGGGACCGGAGCCAGCCCGGGCCGGGGGCCAGCAATTCCAGGGGGGGGCCAGC
>NW_015091173.1:56009-79678 GCF_001431845.1 Calidris pugnax | reverse complement strand
CCCCCCCCCGTGACTCACCTCCGTGTAGGTGGGTGGTGGCATGAACTTGAACTCGGGGGCGTACATGAAGATGGGGCTGTCGAAGCTGTCGGGGTCATCAAGGAGGGGGGTGGTGGGGCTCTCCAAGCGGTGGTCCTCAGGAACGATGTCCAGGTAGCAAGGGGGGGCTGCAAGGGAGAAGGGGGGAGACCTATGAGATCTTCCACGTTCCACCAAACTGGTGTGGGAGGGGGGTTACGGTGGTGCCCACCCCCCTGTGGTGATGACCACCTCATGGTGACCACCACCCCATGGTGACCACCACCTCGTGGTGACCACCCACCATGGTGACCACCCACCATGGTGCATGGTCACCACCACCCACCTCATGGTGACCACCACCCACCTCATGGTGACCACCTTCCAAAACTCACCTTCTGGAGCATCTGGCAGGTTCAAGTCCACCCAGCTCATCTCGGAACTGGTCTGACTGGCCATGCTGGAGCTGCGGCTCCCGATGCCCGAGCGGCTGCCGATGACCAAGGGCAACTCCAAGATGATCTTCTTGGAGCCGGGGACGCTGACGTAGATCTGCCAGAGGGGAACAAAAGAAGCCCAAGTGGGGGCCCAAATGTCCCCTTGGGGCCCCCCCGGCGCTCACTGCACGTTGTTGTTGGCAATGCAAGGGTCCACCTGGGGTTGGGGGGGGGGAAAAAGAGGAGAAGAGCTTTAGAACCTTGAGGTGGAACCCCAAAAGGACGTCATGGTTGCTGTGGTCCATCTGCGCCCCCCCGTGTCCCCCCCCCGTGACTCACCTCCGTGTAGGTGGGTGGTGGCATGAACTTGAACTCGGGGGCGTACATGAAGATGGGGCTGTCGAAGCTGTCGGGGTCATCAAGGAGGGGGGTGGTGGGGCTCTCCAAGCGGTGGTCCTCAGGAACGATGTCCAGGTAGCAAGGGGGGGCTGCAAGGGAGAAGGGGGGAGACCTATGAGATCTTCCACGTTCCACCAAACTGGTGTGGGAGGGGGGTTACGGTGGTGCCCACCCCCCTGTGGTGATGACCACCTCATGGTGACCACCACCCCATGGTGACCACCACCTCGTGGTGACCACCCACCATGGTGACCACCCACCATGGTGACCACCACCCACCATGGTGACCACCACCCACCTCATGGTGACCACCACCCACCTCATGGTGACCACCTTCCAAAACTCACCTTCTGGAGCATCTGGCAGGTTCAAGTCCACCCAGCTCATCTCGGAACTGGTCTGACTGGCCATGCTGGAGCTGCGGCTCCCGATGCCCGAGCGGCTGCCGATGACCAAGGGCAACTCCAAGATGATCTTCTTGGAGCCGGGGACGCTGACGTAGATCTGCCAGAGGGGACAAGAAGAGCCACCGTTGTAAAGGACATCGGGGACCAAGAAGGACGGGGATGAAGCCCACCCGCTAACGAAGAGAGGCCAATTAGCAGGCACCCACCTGCAGGAAATACTCCACGCGCAGGATGTTGCAGCCCAGGATGGAAGGTTTGAGCTTCTTGACGCGGATGGTTTTGCCCCTCCAGGAGTCGGACATGCCCGAGATGATGTGGTTGCCCCGGACGCAGGAGAGCTTCTGGGTGAAGACCTTGGTCTGGCCGTTGGCCAAGTAGGTGTGCTTGGCCACGATGGCCGCCTTGGGCACCACGATGCGGGAGCAGGTGTTCTCAAAGTCGGCGTTGATGCAGATCTCATCACCTGGAGAGAGAACGTTGGGGATTTTAGGAAAAGTCTTGGTGGGATGGAGATACCCTTTGGTAGCTCCTCCATCTCCTCAACGCCCCCTCTGTCCCTGTCCCACCACCTCCCTGAGGGTTCTTACCTTCACAGAAGCCCTTCCTGTCGATCTGAGCGCTGACGGAGACGCGGCCGTCGGGGATGAACATGCAGGACACCTTCTTCTCCTTCTTGGCGGCCACCGGGGACTGGAAGAAGAGAGAGAGGAGACCATCATTGGGGTGAACCCTTCCCTGGTGAACCCTTCCTTCCTCCCCTGCTGTGACCAAACCTTCCAGTTCCCCCCGAGGCTGGAGACCCCGAGAGCCCAACAAAAGCAGAAGCTTCCCCTCAGCTTTATCCACCCTGGTGTCAATTTCTAGAAGTAACTAGAACTCCTTAAGAACTAAAATCCTTAATCCCAGCTCAGAGATAAAGCCTATTAACGAAGCCTTAACGACAGAGGACGGACTGACCCCACCTAAACAGCTTTTCCCCCCTCCTCCCCCCGCCCAGCAAAAGCAGAAGCTTCTCTTCGGGTTTTATCCACCCTGGTGTCAATTTCTAGAAGTAACTAGAACTCCTTAAGAACTAAAATCCTTAATCCCAGCTCAGAGATAAAGCCTATTAACGAAGCCTTAACGACAGAGGACGGACTGACCCCACCTAAACAGCTTTTCCCCCCTCCTCCCCCCCTCTCTCCCAATCCTCCTGGAGATTCCTGGAGAAAAGAGACACCCACCAGCAATTCTGGGGTGTTCACATCGACGGGATCCATCACTTCGAAGCGTTTCTTGATCTCCTGGGTGGGGAAAGAGGGACGCTCCAAAAAAGCCTTCACCCAATAATCCACGCAGCCGTACTTCCCCTTGAAGGTGGTACCCAATGGCCTGTGGCAAAAAAGACTTGGTTAAGACACCTGTGGCCACAAGAGGCTTTTCTGTAGAAATTTAATTGAGTTTTTTTTCTTCTGAGGCAGCAGAGTTTCTCTCACTCACCCCTGGGGAAGCTCGAAGCCGAATTTGTACTCGTATTTGTTGCCTGGTCTCAGGATGACGGAGCCGTCCCCGTCTGGGGAGAAGAAAAAGAGAAAGGAAGACGTCAGCTCCGTGGGGTGGTTGTTCTTTAAGCTCTTCTTTAAGTTGTTCTTTAAGCTTTAAATTGTTCTGTGATCCCCTGTTGTGCTTACACAGCCGGTGACGGGCTCACCCCCCCGCGTGGGGTTGAGCTGGGCCAGGTGTTTGCTAAGCACCACCCACACCTGCCCCCCCAAGAAAGAGCCCCAAAGCCCCCCAATATCTTCTCTAAAGAGAAACCAACACATTCTCTCCCTCCTTTAATCTCACTTCTCCTTTCCACACCCCACGTCCGCAGCTGGAACGCGGTGTTCCCGACTCGGGTCCCCGTTACCTCTCCTCACCACACCCCATTTCCACTTCCCTGGAACACCCAGCACCCTGTTTTTATCTCTTTTTCAAATCTCCCAAGCCTCCCCCGTCACCCCGCTTATCTCCCCGAACACTCCGCCAGGTCCCTATCTCTCCCTCGCCTTCCCCGCCGTCTCCGTGCCCGGGGAGACTCCCTTGTCTCCGGTGACATCTCCACTTGGCCACTCCTTGGCCACCACCCGTCCTGTGCTCCCTGTGCCACCCCGACACCCAGCCAAACCCCGGGGGCAAGCAGCCTGGCCGTGCTGGTAGCCACGCCAACACCTTTCTCTTTTTAGCCCTTGGCTTTCCCACTCTCAACTCTCCCCAACCAAGCGCCGCTGTCCCGTTGACGAGTTTCAAGGAATTCCCTCTTTTTCTCCCCAAGGCTCAGCCACCACCCGACCCCCCTTTTTTGCCCCGACACCCCCCAACCACAACAAGCCCGAGGGGACACAACCAAAGCCTCCCTCCAGCCTCACCCAGAGGCCAACCTGTTGACCAAGGGACAACTTTGGAGCCCTTTCCCCCGCCTCCCCCCAACCTCAAGCCCCTTGAAGCCCCAGCTCCTCACCAGTGGGCTGTTCCTCCAGGGTGAGGACGTCCTCGAAGCGCAGGTACTCCATCTCCTGCTTGCACTGCTGGGGGCCCTTGGCCCAGTTGACCCTGGCCACCCCGCAGGCCAACACCTTGACGGCGCTGACCCGCGTCACCTCGGCCACCTCCACCAGCACACGCCCGGCCACCTTCTCCCCGCTGCAATAGACCTTCTCCGGCTCGCTGAAGGCCATCACGAAGGTCTTCACCTTCTTGAACATCACCATGGCTGCGGTGAGCGGGAGGAAGTGCTAAGAAAGCAGCAAAGGGGGCTGCACGGGGCAGGAACCGGGCGGCTTTTTCCTCCGCGAAGAGGAAAAAAAGACTTGAAACTGGCTAATTTTAGTCAGAAATAACAAAAAAAAGAAGCGCGGGTTAACCCTTAGGTCGCTAGAGTTGAAGTGGTCAGGCAGGGGCACAGACGCTCCGCACCGCTCGCCACCTTCAACAGATTGAGCACGGCCCCTGCCGGCCGCCGCCTTTTATAGCCTCTGCCGCCCCGCCCCGCCCCCGCCCGCGCCTGTTGATGCCAGCAGCCCCACGCCGAGGGCGCGTGGCCAGGCGTGCTACTCGCGTGATCAGCGCCCCCATTGGTCGCCGCTGCCTTGTTTACAGCCCGGCCGGCCAATCAGAGCGCCGAGTAGGGAGCGTGGACAGCGTGTGAAGGAGAGGCGAGCGTGTTCTAGGGAAAGCAGGGTGAGGGAGGGGGCGGCGGGGGGACGGAGTGACAGCGCGGCAGGCCAATGGGGAGCGAGAAAGGGCTGCGGCGGCGGCCAATGGAGAGCGGGGAACAGGATGTAATGTTCCCGGGCGGGAGGGAGGGGACATTTGAGGTAAAAAAGCAGGGATTTGGGGCAGGGGGTGGTAAACCTGACCATGGGTGTCTCTGTGTGTCCTTCTGGGGTGTCATGGGAGGGGGAACAGGGGGTGTCCCCCCCCACCTCTGCCCGCAGGGTGAGGGAGGGGGCGGCGGGGGGACGGAGTGACAGCGCGGCAGGCCAATGGGGAGCGAGAAAGGGCTGCGGCGGCGGCCAATGGAGAGCGGGGAACAGGATGTAATGTTCCCGGGCGGGAGGGCTTTCCCGCAGGCCCCACAGCGTTTTGGGGCCGTTTCTCACAAAAATGGGGAACAACACCAAAAAATGGCTGAACAGGGCGATGCCCCCCCCGTTTCCCCACAATTCGGGACCCTTTGAGCGGTGTCTCGAGGGGGAGGACACGCCAGCCAGCAGCTGGTGACAAAATCTGAGGCAAACGTTTATTTTTAAGAGCACGAGGCCGAGATGGTTCTCGCTCTTGGAGGTAGTAAATAGGGGATTTCTTTATTTTTATGTCGCCATCAACAAGTTTCCCCTTGATCTCAGGGAGGCCAAAAAAACCCACATCCTTCCTGTAAAGCTGTATTGTGTATAAACTCCCTAGAAATGGTGAGTTTTCCAGCCGGGATTTGGGGAGCGGGGTGTTGTCCCCCCAAAAAGAGCCTTTTTGAGGGGGAGAAACCCTCGAGTTTCCCTTCCTCAATCATTTATCTTTATTTTTGCTGAGCAGGCATTCCTCCCCGCCGGGCGGGGGCTGCTTTTGCCCTTGGTTTCCAAAGCCCTTAATGCTTTTTTTTTATTGCTTTTTTTTTCTTTTTACAGCTCAGGGAAACACGGGGAGTGGAGGAAATGGGAGAAGAACAATATTTCTGGAGCCACCCAAGGAGGCGAGGATGGAAAACGGGGCTCACGAGACCTCCCTGCCCCAGGGAAAAGGGATTTGTTTGTGTTAGGAGTTGTCTCTTCCCTTGTCCTTTGGAGCCTGTTTATCAGTGTTTTTCTGGCACGCAGACACGGCTTTTTTTTTTTATTTCCCCTGCCATTCCTCTCCTTTTCCCCTCTCCCCGGAGTTAATTCACACCTGTTAATATAAACCGATAAACTGGCCAGATAAACTGTAGGGAATAAACTCTTCGCCTGCCAAACTTGGCAAGGACAAAATTTCCTTCCCCCACCACCCTGCGAGAGAATTATTTCACAATTAGGTACGTAATGGAGGAACTGCACCTTTTTTTTTTTATTATTATTTATTTTATTTTCCTCTCAGCCCCTGCTCCCGGGGCCAACTCGCCCCATTGTTTCTGGAAAAAAAAAAAGGTAGGAAAAAGGTGCCCGGATTGAGGAAGAATCGCGGATTTTGTGCTAATTTGGCAATAAGGAGGAGAGCTCTCTCCCCTGGCCTTGCCAGCTGGGGGATATTTGATCCCGAAGACCCCGGCACGGAGCCGTGTTTACGCTCTCCCTCTCCGGTTTCCTTCCCTCTCCGGTGCCCATCTTTCCAAGGAAGATGTATCCAAGCCTGGATTTTGCTTTCGGACAGTAAACCACGTTCCAGTAATGTCAAAGGCCGACGGAGCCCCGAGCCAAAGAGCTTGCCAAAAATACAGTCCAGGGCACGTTCGGCAGCCCCGATCCTCTCCAAATTTCCCTTTCTCCTGTCAATCAGCTTTTGCCCTTTGTTCCCCTGACCCTTATCCGCTCCCTTCTCCTTCTTCTCCCAGAGAAGGAGCAGCTGGAATTTCCTCGGGGCCGAGGCTGGGCTCTGCCAGGTTTCCCACACGAGCAGGGCTTTTGGAAATGTTGAGGAATTACAGCTTGTTAAAAAAAAAAAAAAAAGAAAAAAACCACAAAAAACTCAAACCCTAAAAGCTTCAAAATGTCATGTCTCCTTCCAAAAAAAAAAAAAAAGCACCACCAAGGGTTTTTTTTAGGATTTCTTTGGAATTTTGGTTGGATTTCTGGGCAGAACCCAGCTCCTGGGGGCTCCTTTGCTCCCACTAAGGAATTATTTGAAGGGATTCACCCCCTTCCCAGCTTATTTCCCATTGTGGTGCTTGGAGGGTCCCCACCACCCTTAATTGGGAGTGAAGTTAATGTTGGGGGGTGGATGGGGAGAGCGGCCGGAGCCTGGCTGGAGGGTGAGGGATGGCAAGGAGAGCTGTGTGACTAATTATTTGCTGAGGATCACCCAGTTTAGAAGAAACAGGGTTGGGTTGGAGTGAGAAACCAGGCCCTGGGGTGACTCATTGGGAGCCGGGGCTGCTCCGTGGGTCACGGAGAAGGAATTGGGGAGGGCAGAAACCGGGCAAGGAGGAGAAGAGCTTCCAGTGCCATGTGCCTTGCTGGAAAACTGCCCTCCTTCCCACCATCCACTGGAATCCTGCTTCTAATAAAAGCTCCTGATGCTAATAAAAGCCCTTTTTTTTTTAAAATTTTCCCTATTTTTTCTAGTCTAGGTCATCAGGAGCCTCTACCCGTGGTTGCCTGGAGAAGCCACCACAGGCTGTCCCCTGCCACCAAAAAAAAAAAAAAAAAGCACCACCAAGGGTTTTTTTTAGGATTTCTTTGGAATTTTGGTTGGATTTCTGGGCAGAACCCAGCTCCTGGGGGCTCCTTTGCTCCCACTAAGGAATTATTTGAAGGGATTCACCCCCTTCCCAGCTTATTTTCCATCGTGGTGCTTGGAGGGTCCCCACCACCCTTAATTGGGAGTGAAATTAATGTTGGGGGGTGGATGGGGAGAGTGGCCAGAGCCTGGCTGGAGGGTGAGGGATGGCAAGGAGAGCTGTGTGACTAATTATTTGCTGAGGATCACCCAGTTTAGAAGAAACAGGGTTGGGTTGGAGTGAGAAACCAGGCCCTGGGGTGACTCATTGGGAGCCGGGGCTGCTCCGTGGGTCACGGAGAAGGAATTGGGGAGGGCAGAAACCGGGCAAGGAGGAGAAGAGCTTCCAGTGCCATGTGCCTTGCTGGAAAACTGCCCTCCTTCCCACCATCCACTGGAATCCTGCTTCTAATAAAAGCTCCTGATGCTAATAAAAGCCCTTTTTTTTTTAAATTTTCCCTATTTTTTCTAGTCTAGGTCATCGGAAGCCGCTACCTGCCTGGAGAAGACACCTCAGGCTGTCCCCTGCCACCCTTGAAGAGATCTGCTTGGGAGCTTCTCCCTGCTGCTTTCTCCAAGTTGTTTTTTTTTTTTTTTCCCCACCATATTTGGTCTCTTCCAGCAAATTCGAGGCCGGGAAGGGGTGGAGGGGGGGAGGAAAGAGGGACGTGGAGGGATTCACAATGGCCCGAGCGAAGGGACAGAGTGTGCCGGTTGTGCGGCCGCCAGGGCGGAAAAGGCATTTCCTTTGGGGAGGTTGTTTATGTAGAAGGGAAAGCAATTAAGTAAATCCCACGTTGATTGCGTTGGCTGGAAAACGAGGGGACTCAGGGTGGCTCCTGGAAAGCCACCGCGTGTCCCCAAGCTTTGGCTTCTCCTCACCTTTGGCCAGTGTGAGGAATTCGACGGCCCAAAAAATGCCAAAAAAGGGCCACCCGTGATTTCTAGGTTCACAAAAATGAGTGGTGAAGCTGAGAATTCGACGGCCCAAAAAATGCCAAAAAAAGAGCCACCCGTGATTTCTAGGTTCACCAAAACGAGCGGTGAAGCGAAGGGCAGCGTCTCCCTTTCGGTTTCCAAATAAACCCAGCAGTTTTGGGGTGAGGTGGTTGAGGTTTTGGAGGTTGCCTGGTTTGAGGCAGGGAGAGGGCACAGCACCTCTGGGATACAGAGGTTTTTCCAGGGATCTGCCTGGGGTTGGAAAGCTCTCAGGGCAGATCCTTCTTAGGAATTTCCAAAATCAGCTCTTTTTTTGTTTTTTTTGACTGCTTTTATCCGTGGCGATGACTTGTGTCAGCCTGTGTTTCCTGGCATTCTGCAGGCTGTGTACCTGTTTGTGGCCCAAATTGGGGTCCCCTGTCCCCCCTGAACGGGGTGAAGTCCACTCAGGGCTGGGGTGTGAGGATTTTTTTCCCCAGAACCCCAAATTCCCAGCTCCTCCCGAGGAATGCCGTGCGAAATCTCTCCCTGACAGCTGGTTTTTGGGGTTGCTTCACTTCTTTTCTCTTTTTTTTTTTTTTTTTTTTTTTGCAACGGAGGAAAGGTGAAAGCCAAGGCCAAGGGAACGAGGGGCCCATAAACAAGGAGGAATCTGAATTCAGGCTTTGGGGAAGTCTCGTGTTTGTCATCTGCTCCGGGCAGGAAGAACAGGGTTTGCATCAGCTCTGTCCTACAGCTGGGAGAGCGTGACCTCTCCCGGGCTCACCGCGTACAGCACGGTCTGCTCAACCCCCACCTCCTTCAGCCCAGTTTTTCCCTTTCCCCAAGAGCAAATCCAGCTCGTTTCTTCCCCAAAACGATCCACCAGCTCCTCTTCACCCCCGGTGAAGAGGACTTTGAAGTACGTTGTTATGGAAGGAGGGAAAAGTATCATAAAGCGAAAGATTTCCTCCCGCTCCGTCCCGTCGTCCTTTGAAAGGCCCCATGTGCTGGAGAGAGCAAAGAAATAAGGAAAATATCTTATTTTTCAGCAGTCCGAGGCTGGCAGTGTGTGTGTGTGACTGGGGGTAAGGGGATCCTCACCAGAGATGCTCACCCCAAACACCAAGATCCTTAAATTTGAGAATTTAGCTAAAATTGGGGGTGGAGGGGGAATCTTTTCCTAGACCTCCTCCACCCTCACTCGTCTCACGGGCAGAGAGGCCGGATGATGGGACCTCGATGGGAGCGTTGGGTGGTGGTTGGGGGTGAGGACGGGCATCCCCTGGGCTCCGGAGATCTCCGTGGAGTCCTCCAAAGTCATAGAATCATAGAGTTGTCCAGGCCGGAAGGGACCTCCAAAGGCCATCTAGTCCCACCCCCCCGCAGTCAGCAGGGACCCCCCCAACTAGACCAGGTTGCCCAGGGCCTCATCAGGCCTCACTAGGCCTCACCTTGAATATCTCCAGGGAAGGGGCCTCAACCACCTCCCTGGGCAACCTGTCCCAGTGCTCCACCCCCCTCCCAGTGAAGAACCCTCTCCTCATCTCCAGTCTAAAGCTGTTCCCCTCCAGCTTGAAGCCATTGCCCCTCGTCCTGTCACTGCAGCCCTTTCTAAACAGGCTCTCCCCAGCCTTCCTGTAGCCCCCCCTCAGGTACTGGAAGGCTGCTATTAGGTCTCCCCAGAGCCTCCTCTTCTCCAGGCTGAACAACCCCAGCTCCCTCAGCCTGTCCTCGGAGCAGAGGTGCTCCATCCCCCTGATCATCCTTGTGGCCCTCCTCTGGACCCTCTCCATCAGGTCCATGTCCTTCTTCTATTGAGGGCTCCAGCCCTGCACACAAGACTCCAGGTGAGGTCTCACCAGAGCAGAGGAAAGTGGCAGAATCCCCTCTCTGGACCTGCTGGTGGGAAGTCCTTCCCATACTTTGGGTTGTGTGGACATCTAGAGGCCTCGCCAGGAATGGCATGGGAGGGCTTGATTCCGAGCCAATTTCTCCTCTTTTCAGCATTTGAGGGGATTTATTAAAGTGAGAGTGAGTGCTAACCTTCACAAGAAGAAGGAGGGATGGCCGTAAGAGGTTGATGACTATTTGCCACTCCATGAGGACAACGGGAGGTTGGATCTCCAAAGATCCGGCTTCCGTGTTTCTGCTGCCCAAATGCCACTGGTGGCTTCTTTCTTTTATTTTTTATTTTTCCCTTTGATTTGAGATTATTTTTCACGTCAAACAAGGAGGAACATGAGGAAGCCTTCCTCACCGAGACGTGCCCGTTTCAGCCTCTGTCCCCGTTCCCTTTCCTCGCCGCTGACGCTGCTCGAGGCGTTGGCCCTTCCGACCATGAGGAAGCCCAATCTCACCCTGAACTTTGCAGAGGAAGTTCTCGCCTTGGCCTGAACATTTTTGCTAACAAAACACACCGGAATTTGGTCCGGGGAGGGCTTTTAAACCAGTTTTGAAGACCTGCTTCTGGTCTGGAGAGCTCGGGTTGGCAGGTTGGAGGCTTGGAAGCTCTGAAGTACACCCTGATGTGCACCAGGAGCTGGCAACCGTGGCCACCTCCAGTGATGGGGCTGGTTTACGGCACGTGGAAGCAGCTGCTAATGAAGAGGCCTGTTTGGCTACTACACCCCGTGCCCTCAAGGCCTTGGCATTTCCCTGACGACTAGAAATCAGAGCCAGACGGGGTGTGAGAGGAAGAGATTGTCCCGAGCTTCTCACACCTTCCTACAAGACCCGGCGCTGGCTGCCATCAGCAAACCCCAGACCAGGAATTCCCTTGCTCTGACCGCCCAGATTGGGGCATCTGGATGCAAAATACCCCAAATTTAGCTGGCTATTGAAAATGCTGTGTCTTTTTTAGCAGGTGACACACGCTCGGAAACTTCAGGGCTGCATCCAAAAGTCTCCTGACGTCAATGGAAATACTCTTGTTGACATCAGCGGGGCTTGGATCCACGCCTACGTTCCACTTCTTTATTGCAGACTGCAATCTGTCGGGAGTGGAAAGGTCTCTCTTCTCCTTGCAGACTTCCAAAGGTCTCGTTTCCTCCGCCGTCGTCAAGTCGAGGATGCGGAGTACGGGACAATTTGGGGAACAAGCGTAGACCCGTTCAACGCCGCGCACGTTCCTTCCACGTGGCTGGACCCCAGCCAGGCTCCAGCTCAGGTTTAAGCCTCTGCGTGGAGGGTGAAGGAGGTGGTGGCCTCGGCTGTGACGTGCTGTGACTCCCCAAATCCCTGCTCCAACCAGAATCAGAGCTTCGGAACTCCACGAGTGGCACAGGATGGTCCGTCTCGCCTCTTCCAGAGAGTGTTGGCCAAAGGAAGGAGCATCTGGATGATCATAGAATTGTCCAGGCCGGAAGGGACCTCCAAAGGCCATCTAGTCCCACCCCCCCGCAGTCAGCAGGGACACCCCCAACTAGACCAGGTTGCCCAGGGCTTCATCGAGCCTCTCCTTGAATATCTCCAGGGAAGGGGCCTCAACCACCTCCCTGGGCAACCTGTCCCAGTGCTCCACCACCCTCCCAGTGAAGAACCCTCTCCTCATCTCCAGTCTAAAGCTGTTCCCCTCCAGCTTGAAGCCATTGCCCCTCGTCCTGTCACTGCAGCCCTTTCTAAACAGGCTCTCCCCAGCCTTCCTGTAGCCCCCCCTCAGGTACTGGAAGGCTGCTATTAGGTCTCCCTGGAGCCTCCTCTTCTCCAGGCTGAACAACCCCAGCTCCCTCAGCCTGTCCTCGGAGCAGAGCTGCTCCATCCCCCTCATCATCCCCCTGATGATGCTGGTAGTCATATGGAAAGCCCCACTTTCACAGAATCACAGAATGATTTGGGGTTGGAGGGGACCTCTGGAGATCATCTCCTCCCACCCCCAGCCAGAGCAGGGTCACCCAGAGCAGGTCCCACAGGAACGTGTCCAGGTGGGGTTTGAATGTCTCCAGAGAAGGAGACCCCAACACCTCCCTGGGTAGCCTCTGCCAGGGCTCTGCCACCCTCAAAGTCAACAAGTTCCTCCTCATGTTGAGATGGAACTTCTTATATTCAAGTTTGTGCCCATTCCCTCTTGTCCTGTCCCTGGGCACCACTGGAAAAAGCCTGGCCCCATCCTCCTGACCCCCACCCGGGAAGGATTTCAAGGTGTTGATCAGATCCCCCCTCAGCCTTCTCTTCTCCAGACTCAAAAGCCCCAAGTCCCTCACCCTTTCCTCCCAAGAGAGATGCTCCAGGCCCCTCACCATCCTGGACCCTCTCCAGCACTTCCCTGTCCTTCTTGAACCAGGGGGGGAGCCCAGAACTGGCGTTCTTCTTCTTGAACCTTGTTGATTGGCTCCGTTGGCCAAAATCTGAAGGATTCTTAGGTTCTGCATGAAAAAAATCTGCCCACAACCCTGTTCCTGGCAGTTGTGTAGCATCACTCCCTGCTTTAAAGAAGCCTCCTCCCCTCCTTCAGCTCGTGTATATATAGACCACGACACGCTCCCCAGTAAAAGGAGCGGCGGCGGGTGGGAAGGCAAGAGATATTTATTATTATCTTCACCTGCTGCTGCCGACCAAAGCAATAAAGAGACAGATGACAGGAAATGAGGAACTTCAAAAATAGACACCTTTAATGTCAAAACGTTCAGGGATTAGCGAGAGCACTGTACGAGAAAGACAGAGAAACTCTCCTGCCAGTCACCGTCTGCCCTGAGTGCCCGTCGGAGGAGGAAAAAATGCTGAGATATCCAAGAATTTTCCATATTTACTCTTTGTGCCCTCGGCAAAAGAGCCAGGGGGGGAATAAACCTGACCCAAGACACTGCAGATACACTGAGATGTGAACTATAAAACCTCCCTTCTCATCCCGAGGGATCCTCCGTGCCTGGACGCTCTGCAAGTCTCTTTCCCCAAATTGGAGGAATTAATTGGAGGAATCCAAATTTCTCAAGCCCAAAAATCCTGCCTCGGGGCTGCCAGCTCCATCCCTGCCTCCCCGAGGCTTTGCAAGGCTCTTCTTACACCTCCCCGGGGCAGGAATGGCGAAGGTTTTAATGTCAACCCTCTTTATTTTAAAAAAAAAAAAAAAAAAAGTCTTTGCCTATGGAAAATATTTCTTATCATAGACTCTATCTGCTTTACTTAAAACCTCTTAAAATATATTAAACATCTAATTTGGCCTCACCTCGGTGTTTCTGTACATCTGCTGGGAGTTCTCCTGCCCATCGATACCATCGTGGCTTCAATATTAATTCTCTTTATTCAAGGAAAACCCACAACTTCGGGGTGGATCCGAGGGGGGTTGTGACGGTGGCTGGGCTCAAGGGGAGAGGAATATCTGGGGGGGTCTTTGTCCTCCCCGAAACCCAACGCAATTAAATATGTAGAGTCCTAGGCAGGGGACAGGGCAAGAAGGAAAAATAACCTGAAATATCCGAGACCCAACACCTGAGGCTGGAAATCAGCACATTAATGCTCCCGAGAGAGGAGAATATGGTGATTTCCGACCCCAAAAAATATCAAGCCTTGGCCACACCACCCCAAAAACCAACTCATCGCCTCCCGTGTTGGTGGGAGCTGGTGGAGGGGACCCAAATCCACCCAATGACGTGGGTTTTTTTTTTTTGGTGGCTGAAAATTGGGATCTGGGCTTGGAGCCCCTCGTTTCTGACGCTGTGCGGTTCCTGAGTAAAAGTTGGCTGTAGTAACAGCAGGAGAAAGGTGTGAAGGGAGTTTGTGGAAGGGTTTTTGGGGGGCAGAGGGGTTTTCTAAAGTGTCTTCACACCATGTAGTTCTTCTCTTCGATTCGGCCGCGACCTCCTCATCTTTAGAAAAGAAAGGAAACGCATCAAAAATCCAACAGAAAAAAATTGCCATCTGCTTTCGGGCGAGGAACCAGGTGCCCCACGTGGAGGAACAGGGGGTGCAAACCCGTGTCTCGAGGTCTTTTTCTCTCCCCTCTCTCCAGGTCTGAGGCTCTGATTCTTCGTCGCCGCAGAGATCACAGAATCCCAGAATCTTCTAGGTTGGAAGGGACCTTCAAGATCATCTTGTCCAACCGTCAACCCAACTGACAAAACCTACTGACAAAAAGATGTGTGATCCCAGCCGAGACGTCCCTCTTGATCTGCTCGGGATGGACCTGGAGTCAGCATCTCTCTTGGGTTCCCCCTCTGGACTGGTTGGCCATGCCCTCCACCCCTCCGTGCTCTACGCAACACCAGAGGGAGCTAAAAGTGCAAGAAACCAACCCAAAGACCAGTGGTGAGGAGGAGGAGGAGGAGGAAGGAAGAAGAGGCACGTGGGCATCCTCCCCCAGCCTGGAAGATGTGCAGTTTCTCCGCGTTGGGAAGGAAGACCCTGGCGTCCTCCAAGGCCCCGTGAGCCGCCATGGTGAAGTTGGCGTCCCCCGAGGTCACCACGTCGAAGACGCACGACTGGAAGTAGACGTCCTCCACGGGCAACATCTCCTTGCAGAGGGCCCGGGCCACCTCGGCGGCCCCTCGGCCGCGGCAACAGTCGCTGCGGGAGATACGTTGGCTACGGGGGCAACCACCCACGCAGAGCTGCAGGTCCTGCTCCTCCGTGAAGGCGCGGGCCACCTGCTCGGCCGCTCGGATGGAGAAGGAGAGTTGGCGACCGGCCTGACGGACGGCGATGGTGGTGCCGATGTAGTCGGCGCGGATCTCCACGTGTCGGCCGGGGCTACGCTCCCGGATGGCCAAGCTGCTGCCACCCGGTCTCTCCCCGCCGTTGACCGAGCCGTCCTCGAAGGCCGCCGGCAGGTTGTCTATCTCGGCCTGGTAGACCTTCTGGTCGATGCATTCCTTCATGTTCTTGAAGATGATGGTGAGCTGCAGAGAGAAGGTCAGAGGAAGGTTTGGGGGTTTGATCTGACCTCTCCTGTGAGGACAGGCTGAGAGAGTTGAGGGGGGTTCAGCTCTGGGGAGACCTTGGAGCCCCTTCCAGTCCCTCAAGGGGTCCAGGAAAGCTAGGGGGGACTCTGGATCAGGGAGGGGAGCAATGGGACAAGGGGAAAAGGTTTTGAGCTGAAAAATGGGAGATTGAGGTGAAATATTGGGAAGAACTTGTTTATTTGTCCCCGCCGTTGACCGAGCCGTCCTCGAAGGCCGCCGGTAGGTTGTCTATCTCGGCCTGGTAGACCTTCTGGTCGATGCATTCCTTCATGTTCTTGAAGATGATGGTGAGCTGCAGAGAGCAGGTCAAAGTGGGGTTTGGGGGTTTGATCTGACCTCTCCTGTGAGGACAGGCTGAGAGAGTTGGAGGGGTTCAGCCTGGAGAAGAAGAGGCTCCAGGGAGACCTTGGAGCCCCTTCCAGTCCCTCAAGGGGCTCCAGGAAAGCTGGGGGGACTCTTGATTGGGGAGAGGAGCGATGGGACAAGGGGAAAAGGTTTTGAGCTGAAAAATGGGAGATTGAGGTGAAATATTGGGAAGAACTTGTTTATTTGGAGGATGGTGAGAGCCTGGCCCAGGTTGCCCCAGAGAAGCTGTGGCTGCCCCATCCCTGGAGGGGTTCAAGGTCAAGTTGGAGGGGGCTTGGAGCAACCTGGGCTGGTGGGAGGTGTCCATGCCCAGGGCAGGAGGGGAACTGGATGGTCTCTGAGGTCCCTTCCAACCCAAACCATTCTGTGATTCAGCCTGGAGAAGAGAAGGCTCCGGGGAGACCTTGGAGCCCCTTCCAGTCCCTCAAGGGGCTCCAGGAAAGCTGGGGGGAGCGATTCTGAATCAGGGAGGGGAGTGATGGGACAAGGAGGAAGGGTTCTAAGCTGAAAAAGGGGAGATTTAGGTTAGATTTTGGGAAGAGCTTCTTTATTTTGAGGGTGGTGAGAGCCTGGCCCAGGTTGCCCAGAGAAGCTGTGGCTGCCCCATCCCTGGAGGGGTTCAAGGCCAGGTTGGAGGGGGGTTGGAGGAAGATCTGCTGGGAGGTGTCCCTGCCCAAGGAACTGGAGGATCTTTAAGGTCCCTTCCACCCCAAACCATTCCATGATTCTGTGACCTGCAGGGTGTCAGTGGTGGCCGTGTCCCCACCCCAGGTATCAGCTATGGGCAGATGGCACAGGTCTGCGTCACCGATGCGTCCCTCTCTGTCCCCAAACCATCTCCCCCCACATCGCTGCAGTCTTTTTGGGGAAAACACCAACATTTCCTTCATTCCTTCCTCTGTTTCCTTCTTTCTTTAATACCATTTAAGCAACTGGAAGGTGAGATGGAGCCGAGCCTGGGGAGATCCATGCAGCTGGACCACACCGTAACCCATCCCCAACCATGGGAGCATTTGTGGGTCTCTCTGCTCCCCTCAAGGACCTTCATCCCACCGTGTTCCTGCAGATATTCATTCCCCATCCCATGTGGGTTTAATTCAAGCTATTGCTGCCTTCCACAGACATTTTAGGGAATGCCTGGAGCTGTTGTTGCGTTCTGGGGGTGCTGGGGTTTGCTGGGAAGCCCCCCAACACGAGCCTTACCTTGCTGGTGACCGTAGCGTTGGACCCTTTGGCCACCGGCGAGCTGGTCGCTTGCACAAACAAGTAGTCATTGTCCAAGAGGGGCCAAGAACCCTCCACCCGGCACGTGTGGAAGTCATCGTGGAAGGTACGGATGTGGGGGTCCCCGAAAGCGGCGCAGTGCTGGTAACGGGGGGGTTGGCCATGCTTGTAGAGAAAACTCTTCTCGTAGTTGCAGATATCGAGGGACTCCAGGCCTTGGTGGTTGGGGGCTGGAGGCCGGGGCCGGGGTGGGGAGGTGGGACCTTCTTTGGAGCAGTTGTTTTGGATCATGAGGTCCTCGATGCCGTGGACGGCGGAGTGGTAGGCCAGGTCACCCCGGCAGGTGCGGGCCGTTTTGCGGGTGCAGTGGGAGTAGGAGCGGAGGGCGTTGCAGAACGCCGCGCTCCGGCCCGAGCCCCGCAGGTTGAGGGTGGCCGCCACGTACTCCGAGTTGCAGCGCAGGATCTTGCACTGGGAAGAAACTGGGAGGGAAAGAGGGTGACGGCGACGGGACAAGAGGAAACGGGCGCAAACTCGAGTATGAGAAGTTCCACCTAAACACGAGGAGGAACTTCTTTACTGGGAGGGTGGTAGAGCGCTGGAAGAGGCTGCCCAGAGAGGTGGTGGAGTCTTCTTCTCTGGAGACATTCAAAAACCACCTGGATAAGATCCTGTGCAACCTGGTCTAGGTAGACCCACTCCAGTGGGGGGGTTGGACTTGATGGTCTCCAGAAGTTCCTTCCAACCCCATATGACTCTATGATTCTATGAGGTACACCCCCTTCCCCAGGGCATGCTGGTAGAGCTGGAGGAATGAGGAAAATGGGGAGATTCTCCTCCTACCACCTCCCCACTGCTCCAGGTCTCATGATGGAGATGCTTTCTGGAGGCGACTATCACCAGGTTAAATGACCTGCTGTTTAGTGCCTGAGAACAGGTCTCATGATGGAGATGCTTTCTGGAGGCAACTATCACCAGGTTAAATGACCTGCTGTTTAGTGCCTGAAGGGAGTGAATCATAGAATGGTTAGAGTTGGAAGGGACCTTAAAGATCATCTAGTTCCACCAGCCCAGGTTGCTCCACGTCCCATCCAGCCTGGCCTTAAACACTTCCAGGGATGGGGCATCCACAACTTCTCTGGGCAACCTGTTCCAGTGCCTCACCACCCTCACAGCAAAGAATTTCTTCCTAATATTTAATCTAAATCTCCCCTCTTCCAATTAAAAACCGTTACCCCTTGTCCTGTCAACACACAGAGAATCATGGAATGGTTTGGGTGGGAAGGGACCTTAAAGATCATCTAGTTCCACCAGCCCAGGTTGCTCCAAGCCCCCTCCAACCTGGCCTTGAACCCCTCCAGGGATGGGGCAGCCACAGCTTCTCTGGGCATCCTGGGCCAGGCTCTCACCACCCTCAAACTAAGGAATTCCTTCCCAAAATCTAACCTCAATCTCTCCTCTTTCACCTTAAAACCCTCTCTTCTTGTCCCATCGCTCCCCTCCCTCATCAAGAGTCCCCCCCCAGCTTTCCTGGAGCCCCTTGAGGGACTGGAAGGGGCTCCAAGGTCTCCCCCGAGCCTTCTCTTCTCCAGGCTGAATCACAGAATGGTTTGGGTGGGGAGGGACCTTAAAGACCACCCAGTTCCACCCCTGGAGACCTCCCACCAGCCCAGCTTCCTCCAATCCCTGTCCAACCTGGCCTTGAACCCCTCCAGGGATGGGGCAGCCACAGCTTCTCTGGGCAACCTGGGCCAGTGCCGGAGTTTCCTGCTGCCAAAACGGGCTGGAGCCCGGCACGGAGGGAAGTCACGGGCCCAAAGGGTTGTCCTGAAGCAACCGGGACGTGAGACTGGACCTGGGACACGAGGGCTGCCAACAGCAGTTGGGACCGTGGCCCTGGGACGTGGCTCAGAGGGAGATTCTTCACCCCAGAGGAATTTCTGGGAAAGCCCTTCTCCCTGTGTCACCCTTGGCCGGGCTCTTTCCCCTTAGGCTTGGCCTAACGGACCAAGGACGTCCTGCCCCTCCAACGTGATTCCTCCCTGCTCCAGGAGAGCTAACGAGCTCGCCCCAGCTGGGCTCATTTAGCTCATTAAACAGAAGGGTGATAAGAGATGGCTGGACAAGGTTACTGGGAGGAGAATTTGGGCTTTTGTAGGTCCCAGCTCTCCCAGTAGAGTGTCTGGGATGAAAGAAGGAAAGGGAGTGATGGATATGGCTGGTGCCTTTCACTAGGAGACCTTGACTTTGGCTGGTCCCCGTGCCCTGCTGTCCCTGCCCTTATTTTGGGAGATAATAGAGCTTTTAAGGGCTCACCCCAGCTGGGCTCATTTAGCTCATTAAACAGAAGGGTGATAAGAGGTGGCTGGACAAGGTTACTGAGAGGGCAATTTAGGCTTTTGCAGGTCCCAGCTCTCCCAGTAGAGTCTCTGGGATGCAAGAAGGAAAGGGAATGATGGATTTGGCTGGTGCCTTTCACTAGGAGACCTTGACTTTGGCTGGTCCCCGTGCCCTGCTGTCCCTGCCCTTATTTTGGGAGATAATAGAGCTTTTAAGGGCTTTCCTAGGCAAAAGGAGGAGTTTCTCTGCTGGAAGAGAGCAGAGGAACGCTCTCCTTGCTGGGGCTCCCCTGGGAGGAGCTGGTGATGCTGGTGGGAGCTGCTGCCTTCTTCTCCTGAGGACTTTGGTGGCCAAAGGGCCACTCTGAGACTTCCTGAGCCTTGTGGCTACCACCAGAGGATCTTCTGCTCCCTCCGGTCACCTCCCAGCAGCTCTGCCATGGTGGTGCCCTCCCTGCACCCTGGGGTTGCATCTCCTGGGGGTTCCCATGCCAGGGCCGTGGCTCTGCCCATGCAGTTCCTTACCATGCCTGCAGAAGAGGAGGAAGAGGAGGGCTCGGAGGAAGAAGCCAGGGTTTTCCAGCTGCCCTGGGCTCTTACTGCAGGCGGGTTTCCCCATTCCAATCCATGCAGAGCCCGGGGGGTTCCTCACCCGCTGGCTCCTCTCGGCTTCATTCAGCAGGTTCTCCTGGAAGCAAAAAACCCCAGGATCTGGTTTTTAAACTGCTTTCCACCACTGTAGCCCTCGTCTCCTGTCCTGGGTTCAGTGTCTCGAAGAGTTAAAGCTTCCAGCTGCCCTCGGAGAGGATCCCAGAGGATCCCTGAGCTCTGGGGGCTCCAGGGCAGGGATGTAGGGATGCTGCGAGCAGGACCCAACCTGTCCTACATCTCGGGTGCCTCTGGCCTGCTGCTATCCCCACCAAAATTAAGATTTGGAGCACCACATCTGAGGAGGTTGGAGCTGAAAAGCCAAATTTTAAGTGCCACGACATCCACAGCCACGGGGTGACACCGACATCTCCTGCTCCACCCAAAAACTGGTCCAGCTTCCCTCAGAGTTGGGAAACGGGGCTCTTGGTGATATTCTGCCTTTCTTTTCTCCCCCCCCCGGCTGCTTTGGCTGCTCCCTGGGTGCTGGGGGGGCTCGAAGTGGAGCACCAGAAGCTGTGCTCATCCTGACAACGGGCTGTAGAGTTCGGGGAAAAAAAAATGAACTTCATCAGGGCTGAGAATTTGAGTCTTTGGTGGCATTTTTACAGGCGGTTGGGTGTCAGTCGCTTGTCAGTCAGACAGCCCGATGCAAAGGTCTTTTTGAAACAGCTCTGTGTGAAATGGGTAATTTATTTTTTCCTCTCTCCTTTAGCCCCTGTGAGGTGCTGGTGGTTGATGCTTGTGGTGATGGGTTCCCCGAGGAGCTGAGGTTCCCAACATCACGATCGCTGGTAAGTACAAAGCTGTGACCGGGGAGGGAAAAGACTGAATTTTCATCTCAAAAACAAAAAAAAAGGGGGAGAAATCAGTCCCACCAGCTCCGTCTGCCACCTCTCCCCTCCCTTTGCTGTGGCTGCAACCGCCCAACAGCCGTTACTGGTCGTACTGGTGCTGGAGATACATACTGGTGGCCCCCCGTGTCCCCCCACCAGCTGGATTAATGGCAAACTGGGCAGATGTCTGGAGTGAAAAAAACATGCTTCAGACCTGCTGGCGATGCTCTGGCTGCCAGCAGCTCCTGGCAGCGGGGACAAGCTGAGCTGATGGTGACACAGGGAGGGGGACGATGGTCTCCACAGCCCTGGGATGTGGGGAAACGAGACCCAGAACTGGGAATTCGGCTGGGATTGGGTGTGTTGTGCTGGTGAGCAGCTTGTGTGCCCCAATCCTCCTCTGGTGCTCTGTCGTGGAATTATTTTATGATTTGGGTTGGAAGGGACCTTTAAAGGTCACTTAATCCAACCCTCCCTTGATGTCTCGCCCTACCTGGCTTGGCCCTGTTTGACCAGGCTGAGCATCATTTTTGGAGCTCCCAAGAGGTGGTGGCCCCTCGGCGCTACCCACCCAAGTCCCCTGGAGGTGGTGGCATGGAGGGGACCTGGCATGAAGCTTGGTAATTAAACAGCAGGTTAATGAGTAGCAGAGAAGCGTGGCTTTGGCCAGGGCAAGGGAGGGCACTGGCGTGGGTCCCGTGGGCAGCAGGACCTTCTTTAGGACATCCTCACCCCGCTGGAGTCAGGAGAAAGGCAGTAGAAGCTCTTAGAGATGCTCCAAAAGCCCCAGGTGATGCCACCTACGAGGGGAGGTGGATGGTTTCTGGGGGATGGGGACACCCCAGTCCTCTCTTTGGGGACACCTGCAATGGGACCGGACCCTGGAGCACCCCTGGGTGCTGGTGCCAACGTCCTGCTCCTCGGACCCTCATCCCTGCTTTGCTGCAGCCCCACTCACCTGCATCAAGCCTCCTCCGGAGACGAGCCGGGCTCCCAGGGCAGGGAATTCCCTCCTTCCCCGCCGGACACACGGGGCTGGCTTTGTCCTTGTCACCCAGCTCGACCCCAAGTGACAACCAGAGCGATCCAGGGGGTGGCAGCCAGGAAAATGCCAGCCTCAGCCCTGGGCACCTCCATGGCTTCGCAGCCGGATAAAATCCAGGGTGTTGGTGGAGAAAAACCCAGTTGGGGGTGCAGGGAGCAGACCCCACCGGGGGCCAGCACAATCCCTGCTCTTCCTCCCTCCCCAGCTACCTTTGCTCCGTCCTCTTCCCCCCGCGGGGCAGGGGATGGGTGTTGAAATAGATCCGCCTAAATTTAGCCAGGCTAAAACCCAGCCAAGAACAACAAGCGGAGGGGGCAGAGGGAGACAAGTGTGTGCTGAGGGGAGGGCAGAAGGGCCCCAGGAATTGGTGGGAGACCCCAGACCCGGCTGGGTGATGCCACTCGGTGGCGTTGGGGTCATGTCACTCGTGGGGTCATGTCACTCGTGGGGTCGTGTCACTCGTGGGGTCCAGGATGAGCTGCAGGAACTGGCTTCCTTGGAGCTACCGGGTTTTCCTTCCTTGGGGTGATATTGCAACCCCCTTCCTGCCACCCCTGTGGAGTGAATCCCCTGTGATTTTCCCCGGGGAGTGTATTCCCACAGGGAATACTTTTCCAGCCCCCTCTCTCGTGGTTTTCCTTCCTGGGGCACCACAGAGTCCTGAACACAAACACGACGTGGGACAAAGGTGGCCGGTGTCCCCAGGGGTCGATGAACGTGGGGACACACCAGCTGGTTTCCCAAAAGCTCAGCTGGAAAGGGCCTGGGTGCAGAAAGTGGCTGCACAACCCTCCTGATCCTGCTGGGAGGAGAAATGGTGGGGAAATCACAGAATCACAGAATCTTCTAGGTTGGAAGGGACCTTAAAGATCATCTTGTCCAACCGTCAACCTAATTTTGACAAAAATAGACACCCCCACAACAAACAAGGAGCATCATCACTAAACCATCCCTCCCAGCACCACATCAACCCGGCTTTTGAACACCTCCAGGGATGGGGCCTCAACCCCCTCCCTGGGCAGCCCATTCCAAGGGCTGAGAACCCTTTCAGGGAAAAAATTGTTCCTAATATCCAGCCTGAACCTCCCCTGGGGCAACTTGTGGCCGTTTCCTCTCGTCCTGTCGCCTGGGACTTGGGAGAAGAGACCGACCCCCATCTCTCTACACCCTCCTTTCAGGGAGTTGGAGAGAGCAAGAAGGTCTCCCCTCAGCCTCCTCTTCTCCAGGCTGAACACCCCCAGCTCCCTCAGCCTCTCCTCATCAGACTTATTCTCCAGACCCCTCCCCAGCTTTGTTGCCCTTCTCTGGACCCGCTCCAGCCCCTCAATGTCTTTTTTTATGGTAGGGGGCCCAAAACTGGACACAGCACTCGAGGTGAGGCCTCACCAGTGCCCAGTACAGGGGGACAATCACCTCTTGGGCCCTACTCCCCACGCTGTTCCTGATACAGGCCAGGATGCTGGTGGCCACCTTGGCCACCTGGTCACACTGCTGGCTCATCTTCAGCCGACTGTCCACCAACATCCAGGTTCAGGCTTTTCCAGGGGTGCCCTGTCCTTTTAGGATCCCTGGCAGTTCGGGTCGGAGGGCAGGGGTTGAAAACAGGTCCCTCAGTGCCCCCGGCACCCACCAACCCCTTTGGGAACCCGTTTAGAAAAAAGCTTCCCACCTCCTAAACCAGGTTCCTGCTGTTTCCCAGGTCTTGCTCTTCGTGAGGACGCCTCGCAGACCCGCAGCGCCCTCGACGCCTTCGCACCCGGAGCTTCGTCCCAACCTGAGCCCAGGAGAACAGATGGACCTTCACCAAAATTCCCCCAGGTATCCCCCAGAATCGCTCCTGACTTCTCCAATGCACCTCGGGACCAGTTTGGGATGTTTAGGGATGGGGGGCAAATGGGTTTCCCCCCTCTGATCCTCTCCTCTGCTCCTCAGACCCCGGCACAAGCTCTTTGGTGCTTGAACCCCCAGCCCTGGGATGGGTCACAGCAGCCACTGAACTGCTCCTCACCCAGGGAATTGGGGAGAAAAGGAGGGATTGTGGCTGCTCGTTCCAAAACAAGCTTAAATCTACAGCCAGACTGCTCTTTTAAGTGTAATAGTATGTCTTCCTTGGGGGCAACGGGGAGAGGAGAGGCAAACAGAGAATAAAAACCACCCTGGGTTCAAATCCCAGCTGAGATTTCCACCAGCAGCCACCAGAGGAGGAAG